>NC_038247.2:9671396-9684133 GCF_000004515.6 Glycine max
TGAGGTGGTACATCCAGTATTTTGTTGCAACTAGCGTGGCAATACAACTGAATTTATAAATTATGAATATAGATCCACCTTATACCTTATCGATCTAAAAGAACTAAATTCTAAATTTTGGTGATAATTAATAACATATTCAAGTATCTTTTTTATCCATAAAAATATAAATAAAGAATGAAAGAAATTGTATTATAATAATGAAAAAAAGAAGGAGATAGAAAGCACACTGAAAAGAAATTGAATGGATATTTACAATATTTTGAAGTAGAGTTTGTATAAAAAGTGAAACCATCAATTTGATAATGAAGGGTGAAAACGATAATACAATTTTAATTATAATCAATAACTATAAATATTATTAATTTTAAAACATAATAATAATAATAATGTCTACTATTTTATTATATATAATAATAATGTCTTAGAAAATTTTAATATATATTATTTTACAGTATATAATATTATAAATATTTTTAGTTATTTTGTAAAATATATACTTTAATGTAGCTTATTTTTTTAAAAAAATAAAATTAAGCATAGTCAAATATTATTTAATTTATTATTAATGTGAAAATTATTATTTAAAATAGTATAAAAAATATATAATTAGGGTTAATACATTTAAATGACTATGGATGAACTTAATTAAAAATTATATTTCACAAATAAATCAACTAGTTCAGACTTATTTATTTATTTATTTTACATAAAATTTAATTTTAAAACTTGTATATATAACGGTTTCCTATTAATCTTGTTTAATATGATTCAATAGTGCTTTGATTCATGTAATCATTAAATCTTATTGGTATTCATTGTGTAACTTCAATGAAGTATTAAAATAATCTAAAATATAATTAATTTTTTTTATCATTAAAAAAATTTAGTTTAGAAAGCATAATTTAAAATTGAAAAATATTGTTAACTTTATCATACAATAAATTTTGTAACATATGTTTTTACATATAGCTATTTTTATATAAAATTGAAGAAAATAATATTTATTATTTAATGGTTACATTTATAGTTTTTTTTAAAAATAGTTTATAAAATAAAATGTACAATAAAAAGAATGCAAAAATTCTTATATTTATATTAAGCATTAGTCTTCTATCATTAATTTATATTTATCTAATTAGTTCTAATTTAAATGATTAACATTGAATATAACTATTAATAATTTTATTGTTAAATATATATATATATATATATATATCTAATTTTTTATTTTTTATTTTCATATTATATTATATTATTTTATAACTTTAAAGTCATGAATTTAATTTATTATTTTTCCATAAATATATTTTAAAGTAGCTGATTATAAAAATAAATAAACTTGTACATAGATAGTAATATTAAATTAGTGTAAACTTTTATATTTATTTTATTTAATAATTTTTCCTTCATATTAATTAATATGTAAAATTAAATATTACAAATAATTTAAATTATTATGAATGTGAGAAATTATTAATTTTATTAAAATATATTAATAACTATTGATTAGTGTTACTTTAAAGTAATATAATGATACAAAACTTAAAATGTTTTCTTTTTTTTTTCAAATCACTAATTTTGTTGATAATAGTGTGATGTTGAGAAGGTCAACTTTTACCTATTATAAATAGATAAATGATGTTTTACTTTAGGCAAATCAATTGTTTTCCAATAGTTGCTATGAGTCGTTAATGGAGTTTAGCATCGCAGAATGAGAATGCCACCATCTATGATCAAATCAATGATATCTAATTACAATTCGAAGCTACCTTATGTATGGTAATGATCTGTTTAGTTTGTAATTTTCGATTTACAGCTCATGACTTTATTTGGAAGTAAAAAGAAAACGAAGACAAGAAAATAATAACAAATATAGAGAGAACAATGTAACAAAAGGGGATTTTATATATTCTGATTTCGTCGAAAGAGAAAGTAAAAAAAATCTTTACTTGATCAGACAAAAAAAGAGAAGAAACAAATGAATTATAAACATAACTATTATTCTGCCACCAAAAACACACAACTATTATTCTACATTTGTTAAATAATTGATGCTTTAAATTAAATGAAAATGTTATTAGGGACATTCTAGGTATTTTAATATAACTTACCATCTTTTTTTTAATTTTCTTTGTCACTCGAGCTTGAAACATTTAGAGGTGCGACTCAATTTTCTTCTTCTTTCCAACTCTTTTTAAGTTACAACCAACCGAATAAATATTTACGCCATTTTTTAATCCTGTTCTTTTCTTTCCTTCTCTATAAAACCGAAGTGTTAGATTCATGAAGAGAAGTTGCATGCTTAATGGAAAAAAATTATACATGTGGTTAATCTGGACACACCATTCACAATTTATTATCTTGTTTCTTTTTGAAGTTTATGACGTATATAACATCTGTTTAAAATAATTTAATTAATATCTTCAAATTAAGTAATACAGGATTGTTCCAATTAGTTCCAAATTCTAGTTCTAGGTTGCTATGTTAAATATTTTAAAGAAAAGTTTTATCGCTTATAGTTATCTTATTATCACATGTGAAAGATCTATTTTGTTTATACAAAAATATTTATTTAATTAATTTGTGGTTAGATGCCTAGATTTTATTCATCTAATATTTCAATAGAAAATGATTCATTTTGTTAAAAAATTTCACAACGTCTAAGAGTCGAGACCTATGATAGTTTATAAATACCTTTTTTCTTTTAACCTATCAAGGTGATTTTCAAGGACAAAAATTGTGATAATCCATCGTCCTCCTTAAGTAGAGAAAACACTTGCAAAGACACTTTGACCTCCAAGTTAGGACGTAAGCATTATGGATGTAATAATATATTAAATTTACATTTACCTTTTCCTACATATATTTTTTATACATGACATTTATTGTCATTTATGACAAATTCAACTACTCGTTCATGAGTGATCGACTTCCCTAACTTTTAGGGGTTCTAATTATGGTGAATTGTTTAAATATATGGTACAATTCATTATTGTCATTTCCTATCCTATCTTTTGTTTACCTTTGCCAAATAAGTTAGATGAGGTGTGAGCTGGAGTCAAGTTAGGGAGGGAGTGATATGGATGCAGGAATACACCTTGGTAGTCAGATTAGGTGTGATGGAGTCACAAAGAGGATGACCTATTGACATATTTAGCTAATACATAAGAAGTTATATATGTAATACTATATAGACGAGTTATAAAATTGATTTGGTGATTAAAAAGGAAATTTTGATGATTAAAGGTTAGAGGTTTGAATCTTCCTACTAACATTCTAACAAAAATTAATAAAATAAAATTGATTAATAAAAGAAAATGTATTACCATATAGACTATTTTATTGTTCTCTTATTTTAATGTTGTCTATTTTCGGGCCTTTGGCCCCTCCCAGCATAAAAAATGTTGCCTATTTTTAAAAATTAAAAAGTTAATTAAGCCCAATGTCAATGACAATTTTGGCAAATATATAATGACCCAGATATATGATTAATCAATATTGAAGACTAGTAAGTTCATATTGCAAGATTATCTGCTTATAAAGATCCCCACGAAGCTCTCGTATTTTTTCTTTTTCCATCTTAAGATTATGAAAAAGAGTTATTTTCTATAATTAGTGTTTCAATTTGAGGGAGCAAACAGGTATCTATGAAATAATCAGGCAAGAGGGTTTATTTCACTCTTTATAGGGGGAGACACGATGGCAGCCATACTGTGTAGGCAAGAAGTTTGACTTGTAAAACATGTAATTAGTTTTAATTGCTTGTCTCTTTCCTTTTCTTTTTATAGCTAGGTGTCGATGGTTAATTACACTTGCAAAGTTTAAAGACGTACAAAGGTAATTAAGTAACTCATTATCTATCATTCAAGTCTTACCTCACTCCGTTACCATTAAACTTTGAATTTTTCACTTCAATTTTTCAATGTATCTCTGTTGCGAGCAATTATTGTTGAGTGAAACTAATCATTCATAAAAACGATAGTGTAGAAGGTATTTAGCAAAAATGGAAATATTAATATTTTTTGCAACGCTTAAGTATTAAGATTATAAAAAAAATCCTAAAAAAAGATTATAAAATTTTAAAACTAGTTAAATTCATAAAAAAAGCAAATATTTCATATATACACAAGTATTTGTAAATTTACGTGAAAAGTGAAAAAATATTAATTTTAAATATATATATAAAGATATTTAGAATTTTTAATTAAAGTCTTAAAATAATTCAATTAATAGAATAATGTTTTAATGATTATCATGTAAATGTACATTATATATATATATATATATTTATAATAATGTTATTGATATAGAGTATTTATTGACTTTGTTGATTACTGATTATCGAAAAACTTTAGTTACTTTTATTGAGATTTTTTCCCCTCAACCATATTTTTTCTATTCACAAAATTTGAATTTGAAATCTTAATTAACGAGACTCAATTGAGTAACACCCATAAATTAATTAAAAAATAAACATCTTCTTTAATTAGTTAATTAATTAAATACATGTTGAGTATATGAAAAGGATCTTGAGTTCCATCATTATAAAATACATTCTTAAAAAAATATGAAACTTTTAAGTGTAACTAAGTTTCAAAAGAAAGAAAATAATCTTCATTAATTATGCATACACGAACTCAAAAAGAAAAAGAAATGCATTGGAACTCGATGGCCATGAAAATGGGAGAAAAGGAGCGGAAAATGGGAAGAATTTAAATGGAGGAGGGACCCAAATGAATGGTGTTTTTTGAGGTGGTGATGTGAGGTTTCGTATTGTTCCAACTTCCAAGCCATTAGCCACGCCTGATATATATGCAAAGTAAAATTTGGAATTGGTCGCTAAATATAATATGGACTCACTAGTCACTACACTAGTCCAAGCATGAAAAGATTGAATTGCATTAACTTGCTCATTTATTATTTTCACCAACACTTTGCCTATACGTACAGAAGTAGCAGTTTTGTTTCATTTAATGCACCGTCTCTTCCCTCAGCCTCTTGTCTGCAACAGCAACAATACCCGGCAACCACCCTCAACAATCTTGAGTTTCACTACTTCACCTTCCCTTCTACAACATACCACCATGCCCCAAAATAATGCATTGCAAGAGTTTTTCTTTTTTTCTTTTCAAAATGTGGGTTGACTTTGACTAGCTGATTCAAAGAGCATGCATGGACCATACATAGCTCCAGTTGTTGTTGATCTAGTGAGTTAAAAGTCTCTTTTGTGATGGAAACAGTTGGATTCGGAGCTTAATGGCTTTTCTTTTATTATGACAACTTTTTTTTTATCTCTCTCACCAAGCCAATAAGAAGCATGGGATTTTCTTTCCTATGCATTGCAAGTGAACAGAAGATCTAGCGTAGTTCCTAATGAAGATTCCTGTTTTGCTGGTTATTTTGCACTCCCTACCACTCCTTTTTTTCTCTCTTTTATTTTCTTGCATTGCTAGTTATCCATGGAGTTTGTGAGAAATCTTGAGGTAATTAAAAGTGTCATCATGGTGTTTTAGTTCTTAATTAGATGAAGTTTGCAAGACTTGTTCTTCCCTCTAAACTGCATTAGTCTTACTCTTACCAACCAGTTTTCTCTCTGAGAAGTCAATGGAAGCAAAGCCATAGTCTATGAGCAAACAATTTTGCTATTACTATTGGTGAATTTTCTACATTCTACATTTTTTTTTTATCTGTGTAATACTTTGGTTGCTTTGTGTCATGGGGTTCTCATTAAAACACCAATCAATCTACGGTTTCAATGTGAACCAATGTTTACTTGGGCTTCTACTTGACCTGGTGGTTTTGTCACACTTGTGGTTGCAAGTTACAAGCCTTGGTTCCATGTCATCCATTGCCACCTCTTACGGAGAAAAGGGTTCTGTGTTTTGTGGTTTGAAATCTGATGGCTCTCACACAGTGACATGTTATGGATCAAACTCAGCCATAATCTACGGAACACCAACACATTTTTCATTCCTTGGCCTAACAGCTGGAGAAGGCTTTGTATGTGGTCTTCTAATGGGTTCTAATCAACCATACTGTTGGGGAAGCAGTTCCTACATTGAAATGGGAGTGCCTCAACCTATGATCAAAGGAGCACAGTACCTAGAAATCAGTGCTGGTGATTACCATGTCTGTGGCTTGAGGAAACCTATGACTGGAAGGCACAGGAACGTTTCCTTGGTTGATTGCTGGGGCTACAACATGACCAAGAACTATGTGGTTGGTGGAATGATTCAATCAATCTCAGCAGGTTCTGAATTCAACTGTGGCCTTTTTTCTCAGAACAGGACTGCGTTCTGCTGGGGAGATGAGACTAACAGCCTAGTCATTAGTTTGATTCCACATGACATGAGATTCCGGAAAATTTCAGCTGGGGGGTACCATGTGTGTGGAATCTCAGAAGGGGTGAACTCCAAAACTTTTTGTTGGGGGAGAAGCTTGAACCTTGAGGAAGAAATTTCAGTGTCACATGCAGGTCAAGGAAACGTTGATTTGGCACCAAATGACCCTATGCTTTCTTTAGTGGGAGGGAAGTTCCATGCATGTGGCATTAAGAGCTATGACCGTGGAGTTATTTGTTGGGGATTTATCATCAAACCAAGTTCACCATCTCCTAAAGGGATTAAGGTTTTTGAAGTTGCTGCTGGTGATTACTTTACTTGTGCAGTTCTTGCTGACAAATCTCTTATGCCTTTATGTTGGGGTGTTGGCTTTCCCACTTCTCTTCCTTTAGCTGTTTCACCAGGAATGTGCCAACCTTCTCCATGTGCTCCTGGCTCCTATGCAATTGATAAGCATAAGAGTCTTTGCAAGTCACCGGATTCTCGTGTTTGCATGAGGTGCAGTGGTGCTTGTCCTCCTGAAATGTATCTGAAGAGTGCATGCAATTTGGCATATGATAGAGTGTGTGAATATAACTGTTCCTCTTGTTCTTCATCTGAATGCTTCTTGAACTGCTCCTCTTCATATTCCAATGCTGCTGCTTCTACTGAGAAGAAAAGTGAAAAAATTTGGGCTCTGCAGTTGCCAGTTCTCATTGCTGAGATTGCTTTTGCAGTTTTCGTAGTTAGTATTATGTCAATAACTACGGTTTTATACGTCCGCTACAGGCTAAGAGATTGTGAGTGTTCAAAAGGGTCAGGGGTGAAGAAACTTGGTGGAAATTCTTCCTTCCAAAACGAGAACAAGGTGAGGCCAGACTTGGAGGAACTTAATAAGATCAGAAGGGCTCAAATATTCACCTATGAGGAGCTTGAAACTGCAACCGGTGGATTCAAGGAAGAGTCCATAGTAGGGAAGGGAAGTTTTTCTTGTGTGTTCAAGGGAGTTTTCAAAGATGGGACAGTTGTTGCTGTCAAAAGGGCTATAGTGTCTCCCAACATGCAGAAGAACTCCAAGGAGTTTAACACTGAACTTGACTTGCTCTCAAGGTTGAACCATGCTCATTTGCTCAACCTTCTAGGGTATTGCGAAGAAGGTGAAGAGAGGCTTCTTGTGTATGAGTTCATGGCTCACGGATCTTTGCACCAACACTTGCATGGAACAAACCAAGTGTTGAGAGAGCAACTAGATTGGATAAGAAGGGTCACAATTGCAGTTCAAGCGGCACGTGGAATCGAATACTTGCATGGATATGCTTGCCCTCCAGTGATTCATAGAGACATCAAGTCCTCAAACATTCTCATTGATGAAGAACACAATGCAAGAGTGGCTGATTTTGGTTTATCATTGTTAGGTCCTGCAGACAGTGGTTCCCCTTTGGCTGAACTCCCAGCTGGGACTCTTGGCTATCTTGATCCTGAGTACTATAGGCTTCACTACCTCACAACAAAATCTGATGTCTATAGCTTTGGTGTTCTCCTTTTGGAGATTCTAAGTGGTAGAAAAGCAATTGACATGCAATATGAAGAATGCAACATAGTGGAATGGGCAGTGCCTCTTATCAAATCAGGAGACATAACTGCGATTTCAGACCCGGTTTTAAAGCCTCCTCCTGATCTTGAAGCATTGAAGAGAATAGCAAATGTGGCTTGTAAGTGTGTGAGAATGAGAGGGAAAGAGAGGCCCTCAATGGATAAAGTAACAACAGCTTTGGAGAGAGGTCTTGCACAGTTAATGGGAAGTCCATGCATTGAGCAGCCTATTTTGCCCACTGAGGTGGTTTTGGGAAGCAACAGATTGCACAAGAAGTCATCTCAAAGGTCTTCAAACAGGTCAGTTTCTGAGACTGATGTGGCAGAAACTGAGGACCAAAGGTTTGAGTTTAGAGCACCCTCATGGATAACTTTCCCTAGTGTGGCATCTTCTCAGAGGAGAAAATCATCAGTGTCTGAGGAAGATGTAGATGGGAAGAACAATAATGCAGAAGGGAAGAACTTGGGCAATGTTGATGTTTTGAGAAGCCTTGAGGAAGAGATTGGTCCTGCTTCTCCAAGAGAGAGGATGTTCTTGCAGCACAACTTCTAACCATGTATGTCAAATTTGAAGGAAAAAAACTACTCTGATTTATAGTTCTCATGAGATTGTGGCTTTTGATTTAGATTCTTAGGAATGGAAATGTGGTGCAAAATTGTGAGGTGATTTTCCTCAACAGATGCTGCTACCACTACTAATGTAATGCTGTTTCATGTAACTTTGTTTCTTGAGACTCATCATAGATGCAAGTCTGACAATTATTATTTCAAGGGTTAATAGTAATTTTAGTTCATGAAAAATAGGTTCATCTTTTGTTTTAGTCTCCCACTTTTAAAATTTTGAAGTTTTTTGTTTCCTAGATTTTTGAAATGCAGAAATTTTAGTCAGTAAAATCACAAGTTTGCGTCCCCTGGTAGTGTTAATATATGGAACTAAAGTTTGGGTTATACTGGAACAAAAAGTTACAATGTTAAAAGTCAAGGACTAAGACAAAGATGGTCCCTTTTTCTGGAATTAAAAACGGCATTCACCCTTATTTTAATTTCTATCTTCTAAGAGCTGTGCTTCAGAATCCTAGTGGAGAGCTTTCATTATTTATGCAACTGGGTGTTATGTAGCTATGGTATCGTTTTATTGGCTGTAATTCTGTAAAGTTTATCATCTACGTTAAATTCTCTGATTCATTTGAAACTGAAAGAGTTGGATTATAATCTAATGATTAAATGACAAATTGGATTTTTTCTTAGGGGCAGTACTTTGTGATATTGAGAATTGAGATCACTGAAGAGTCCAAAATAATAGAACTTTATGTAATTTAACACAGAAGTAGGGAAAAAGAACGAAAAACACATTATCATAAAAATAATGCCCTCACGCAGGATCGAACTGCGGACCTTCAGTTTACAAGACTGACGCTCTACCACTGAGCTATAAGGGCAAGTTGAAATTAATCTTGCCAATATAATTGATTAAACTAATTTTAAAAACTTAATACCGTCACTATCAAAGACTTTCAAATGCTCTATGCTTATAAAAAAAATCTCTTGACAAAGTAATAGTTTTATTGTGGTCTGCTCTTGGTTCAGCATTCTTTTTCTTTCATGTGTATTTCTTCTTAAGTTAAAGATAATATTAACGTCGTTAATATGTTTCTTTCTTTTTATCCAAGAGGTATTGACCAATTTTATCAAGATATCTTAATATTAATCATTTACATTTTCTTGTTCGAAATTTTTCTTCTTATTGGCTTGATATTAAGGATCTTAATATATTTTTGTTCTCTTTCTAAATTAAGATTATTTAGTCTTGTAGAAATCTAGCCATATTTTAATCTTTGTTAGCGTTTTATGTGCTGGGAGTATCTCTTGACAAAAATTTAAACTAAATCGATGGATTGACTATCTTTTCTTCTTTTTATTTCCATGACCACTTAATTTAGAGGTTGATTAGTGACTTAGCATCTATCAGTGATAAACTTAACACTAATATTTCTAAACTTCTACTAGAAACCAAGTTAATACCAAATTCTAAGCCTCTTCTATTGCTTAGGCTCTCATGCCAAAAGAGTGACAAATAATTATTAGTAAGAGAGTCATATTGAAGAAGATAATAGAGTAGAATTTGAGGATAAGGAAAAAGAATGCAAAATTGATACAATTAAAATTTTGAATAAGAGATAATACAGAAAGGTGTGAAGTGCACTTACAAATTTGAAATAACCAGGTGTGATTGAGATTATTGTTCATGAATTCTTTTTTGAACAATTTTCTTTCTTTTTCGTACCTTCTTATTATTATTCTCCTTGTTAACTCTTAACACTTATTAGGAATACAGTTGAAACGGATAGAATTAAATTTTATAACTCTTAATCTCATTATTAACTATCTCCATCTCTATTTATCTTTTTTTTACTGCAATATCTATTTATCTATGTATATGTAAGCACAAGATAATATATTTAGAGATGAAATTTTAGCACAAAAATAAAGGAAAGAACAATGACACGTAATGTCACTTTTGGTTCATTATTTTATTTTAAAAATAATAAACCACTACAAAAAAAAAAATTAACGGTGACCCATGTAGTCCAAAACTCATCTTCAACAACTTTCCACAAACCTAAAAAAATTATCAAACAAACCAAATCTAGAGAACTAAAAGAATCATCACAACTCCAAATCCACGAAAATCCACAAAGCCATCAAGGGAAAAACAAGATTTAGAGAACACCACAACAAAAAATTTCAATCTTTGAGATAAATAAAGAAGAGGAAAAGGCAAAGGGGTTAGAGAGATCCGATGATGACCATGAAGGGGCGGCGTTGACATAGGAAACTCCATTAGTGTTGGTCATAAGGCTCGCCATCGCACCATCGTTGTCGTCACAACATCGACATTGGATCACCGGCGTTGCATCAGGTCGCGTAGCAGCATCGTCGTCGCACCACCGTCCTCACGGATTCAAGAAGTTGTGGTGGTTCACCACATCAAGGTTGAGCGTTTGTAGAGTGGTGGAACTCGCAAATGAGTTTGGTATTGCAGGCGAAGTTCGCTGCATCAGCACCATGTCGCAAAAGAATGAGAGCAACTTTGTTGCGGAGGTCTCCACAGCATGTTCCACATTGGTGCTTCGTGTGCGTAGGCTCTTATGAGAGTGTTTCACACGATGTAATATGGGTTGGGAAAGTGACAAAATATATGTGATTAGTGCAATAGAGATTGTGACATACCTTGATGTACATATAAATAAGAAAAACATATAAAAATATAAAATTTAATTAAATCAATTTTATTCAAATTATGTAAACAAATCCACGTAGGTAAAAAGATCACATTCTCTTCATTGTTATCAAATAAAACTTATTAAAGATATCCCCGACTCGCAACAAGGTCATCCAAGTTTACAAAAGGAAACAAGTTAAGCACTAGATTAAAATAAAGTAAAATATCATGTTCAGAACATCATGCAATTGAAACAGAAAAACATGTCCCAATGTTACATCCTATCAAAGCATTATGTCCCAGCGTCCTCTAGTACGATGTTCTTTAAAATCATTCACTTAGTCATTTGCTCCCACGAACACAATGTTTGAGATCATCACATGATCCAAACACAAACAACACATAGGGAATGAGTTATCACATTTCTAAATAAAATAAGGATAAACAAATACATAAGCAAAATACATTATAGAAATATTGATCACATAACTCAACTTAATACAATCCATGTTTTTTCACCACTTTATCCTTAAAAATTTATTTTTCAATCATCAATCACATTATACATGAATCATACACTCGACTCAAGATGTAACAACACTCACCAATCTCATAAACAATTCACAGGCGTTATACAATAATTATATTAAGACTCAAGCCTATATGCAATGTGGTACCATGTTAGTGAAAAACAATATTGAGGCACTTAGGAGTACATAACAAGACATACCACACGATGGGTATGTCAAGTCACTCTTACTAAGTAAAATGATAAGGTGACCAGTCAGGGTCACTCTGTTTTACGAAAATGCTCCAACCATATGGGATCAACGTAGACTTAAAGGAACACTCAAACCAAGTTTATTTACCTCCAAGGCCTAGACTTTGAAGAATCTGTTTGGACCTTACCTTCCTAATTTAGGTCTAACCCCTAAAACAACTTTTACACACAAACATTGCTCATGAATTATACAATATCTACAACCTCACACTTGTTTTCAAACACGTTTAACACATTGCGCTACAATTTAACACTTTAGGTTCTTAACTTTGAACCTTACATTTTCCTTTTAACACCTCGCGCATAAATACTTTTCTCAAGGTAAACACGAGTCGGGTTATTGTATAATTTACAACTCACAACTCATATTACATTAAGTATTAACCACACACTTATTCACAATCACAATCATATCACATGTCCATAATTTAACATCTCACAATATCATAATCCACCATCACATGTTCACGTGTATCACATAGATTAACACATGTTCAACTTGTCACTTATACTTAATTTCAATTACAATTTCATAATCGCAAAATGATATGTCATTATGTCTCATGTTTATTTATACATCTTCATAACATTCATAACAATATTTATAAGTTACAACATACACATGTACATTAAATCTAACCATAATATTCTAACACTCCAACACTTGAATAATTTTTAGAATCATACTATAACAACACTACAATATTATTTAATCAAATATTAATGTAAATAAATATATAGATAAATCTATATATATAAAACTAGCACACATCATATTAGATCATGAATTTCAAAGTAAGCTTTCAATGCACCAATC
>NC_038247.2:9684798-9781747 GCF_000004515.6 Glycine max
CCACACACACATGTAACTAACATGAAACAAGGCATAAGAGTAAATAATTCAAATATATAAAAAGTAGACCGTAAATCTATTGGACTCAATTATATAAATTTTTTATCATAAGTAAATTTATATAGTAACTAAAGGTGCCATTGAAAATACCTTTCCAAACTAACATGCATAATATGATATTATTAACATGAGTTAATCTCAAATATTTTTAAAACACACATATATGTATATATAAATGTAAAAATAAGTATACATGAATTCATATATATTATCTAAAAATACATCGCATAATCTACTAGGAATCTTTGGTCAATTTCAATTATAATATTAATTTTAAACTAAAAAAATCCCTAAAAAGCAAGAAGAGGAGAAAAATACAAAATCAATATCTCACTCCCTTTTACGGTAAATCTCTCCTTACTTAATTTCATCAATTCACGCTAATTAAAAAAAGTCTCAATTTCTAGGGTTCACACTCAATATAATAACATATCAATTTCACAATAATTTGCATCGGGACATTAATTGGTCCTTCAAACACAACAATTTCGTAAATATATTGTAAAGGAAGAATTACAATACAATAAACATTCTAAAATAAATCACAATTTAATTCTCTAAGGATCCCTACACATTCATTCTAATCACAATTGCAATAAACACATCCATTATCTCTAAACGGGCTCACGTGTGTAGTCCGACATTGATAACAGCGTTTATAGTGGTTCCCTAAGATTCCTCAAGTTTTTCTTTAGGTTGCGCTCCTAGGGTTTCCAAGTATTAGAGAGAAGGAGAAGAGATTGAAATCTCAATCCCAATGGTAGGAATTTTTTAAAATAAGTTGCGAAGGTAGTGTCCAAATTTCATAATTATCCAACGGTTAACGAATCTGGGATCATAGTTTTACTGGGACAAATTTGGTTGTATGCAAGAAAAAAGAGAAGATTTTGGAAAAGAATGAAAGAAAACTAACCTAATAAGTCTTTATTTATATGTAGAGTAATCTCAGTCTATTATTTACTCTATTTTTATTATTTTGTAAAAAGGAATTCTAGTTTACTGTTTATCAAATGAAAATAAAGCATTTTTTTTATTTTCTAAAAACACATATTTATTTTATGTACCTTAAAACATTATTTTAATTAATAAAACTATTTGTTCTTATTTATTTGATTACAAAATCTCATTATTTTTTAAAACTCTATTTATTTTTAAATAAAATATTTTTTAATTTATTTTTTTAAAAATGAAGTGTTACAAAGATTGACAAGAAAAGAGTAATTAACATTGAAGAATTTTGGTATAGAGAAAGAGAGCTTTTGTTGGTGGGTAGTGTCATCTACACAAAGCATTTGCAGTGCTTTATTTTTTAAAATAAAACAAAAGATAGTGACGGAAAAACCGCTACTATTTTACATTAATTATTTGAAATTCCAAAGTTGAAGAAGTGTGAATGTTTTTTTAGGAAAAATGCAAAACAAAGTACCAAAATAAAAAATTTAAAAACATAAAAAAATAAAATTAAACATTTAAAACTTTATATACTAAAACAAAACAAGGAAACTTAATTGACCAAAAGTGAATTTAGTCAAATAATAAGTTTATTAAAATATGCCTTCACGCCGGATCGAAACTAGGGACCCAAAAAAGAACACGAGGAACCAGGGAGTAGGGGGGATCAAGAATATGACAAGGTTTCCCAGCCTCTCTGCATATTAGAAATAGCAAATCCCCTACATCAATGAACTCATCATCAAAGAGAAGCCATAAATATGACACAAAGATGTATCCAGTTAAACTGAAAATTAAGATGACAAAAGACAAGCCATTGAAAGATTAATTGAACCACGTCTGGAAAATCTACTCCTATATCATAAATTAGAACACACAATTTGAAGAGTGAGGCTCATTCTCAATAAACTCTCTCTTATCTCCTTTGGAAATGCATTTCACACACTACCCACACAACTAGCAGAAAAAATTCTCTCTCAGCCATTTGAAACTTCTCTCCTTTTATCTTTATCTGCATATTTGATCATCTTAACCGTCTATACCTTTTAATCTACCCTCTTATATATCTATTTCTAAATTGAATTTCAATAATTTATAATGACTTGGATATAATTTATTTATTTGATTTTTTATTCAAAAACATTTATGTACTGTGAATTTTAATAATATAAAAATAAATATTTATATTGTGCAACAGGCTAAAATACTATTTCCTGTTGAATAACTATCCTTCGATTATTTTCCTAGTCTTTAGCAAGAGAAACGATGAGACTTTTAGGAACTAAAAGCAAAAGTAACACTGGAGAATTCAAAGTTAAACCATCTAGTAATATACTAAATTTAGTATCCTGCATCTTGCCATTCTGGTGCCATACACCTTCACCTTCAATCCTATTCCTACCTTAATTTTTCAGTGGAAGTTCTACAGGTCACATTTTAAAGATGTTTTGTTTTGATATATTTATTCCAGCTTTAGGTGACCAGTGCCCTTTCTATAAACTTTGGCACAACAAGACATGGTTGTTCTAACCACAATTTCATCCTTGCCACAAATATGATCACAAAGTTACTACACAAAGCATCACCAATTAACAACAGCGGAAGAGTAAGACCAGATCTTGGAAGAGCGACAAAAGCTTTTTAGCATCAGCTTCTGATAACCCTTTCTCCGGAGTAATCTGCAACTTGGGGCACTTGAAGGGATACCCAGGCAAGCACCTAACAAGAAACAGAAAGAGACAGTGATTGAGCTGGCAGCAACGAAGCTCCCCTATAGAAAAAAAGGAAAGGCTCAGTAACTAAACTTGCCTGATAGCAAGAACAGCAGAAACGTCTAGGTCCTCATAACCCATATCCTTAGTAAGGCCTGCTCAATTTCATGCAGAAACCAACGAACAACGAGATAATTATTAACGGCACTATCACTCTAAACTATACAATATCAGAGTCTAATTTTTATACACTGTCAACCAATTAGAAATCATATCAGTGTAAAAATATGCAAATCAAAGTTTAATTTCTATACATTGTCAATCAATCAAAAATCATGATAAGTATGAGTTTAAAGCTAATTATTATAAAAGTCATTAAATTTATTGTGATTGGATGACTTACACTATATTATGCATATGTTAGAATAGAAGTTTGAGGTAAAGTCTACTAAAAATAGAAAAATTGAACACCATATAAATAAGTGAAGAAAAGATCCATAAATCTGAGTCTTAAAATTTGGATTAAAGTATAATGTCAAGTTTATGTGTAAATCTCCCCATATTTGCTCCCCTCAAATTTCCCAACAGCATAGACTATCTAGTCTTTCTATATCTTATAACATAAGAAGAGAAAAAATAAAAAAGTGCAAACACTGAGCTTAATAACTACACGAGGAGGCGATCCTGGAAGAACCTTGCAGTCTTCTTCGAAAATTGCGCATCTATACAAACAACAACAACACGTACATTTCACGTCAACGAATAAACGAAGATCAATTGCGTCAAATTCGAATCGATGTTAATAGATAAGCACGATGGAGCTAAGGAGAGAGCTTACAATGCGGTAATATCTTCGGAGAGCTGATCGTAATCGTCGGCGCCGAATTGAGAAGCGTGATCTTTGGACTGTGTTCTTCCCTTGCTCCGGCGACCGCTCCCGCCGCCGCCGCGCTTTTTCTTCTTCGAGCTGTGCCATATTCTCAGCTGAATCCGATTCGGTTACGATTTCGGAAGTCGGAGCGAGGAAGAAGAGGGTTTTCGGTTTCGAAATGGATCGAAAAATGAATGAGAAGTGATGGAGGTGGCGCGATTTTGGTCTTATATAGTGACGAGTAAAAATACGAGTAGTCGGAGATGAGTAAGGCTTCATTCATATGCACCAGCTGTGTTTAAATTCGTTCCAGTGTGCATGGAGTCACGCTTATGAAACTCCTACAGAGGGAGAAAAAAATTGCTAGTAACAGTATCGTGTTTTGTTTTATTACGACACTAAACACTTGTATCAAGGTTGGTTAATTAAATCCAAAACAAGGGTTAATTAAATATATTGACTGTCCGTACATCAACAACAAAAATATAATATTGTCCATGGAAATGTGATTGTATGATAAACTTCTTTAAATTATAAGTAATTCCAGTTGTTAATAAAAAATTAACAATTAATTCTTATTTAAGATTTAAATTCATGAAAATGGTTAGTAATTGAAAATGTGAATTGCCCACCCATTTGCTTAATAAGGAATTTTTTGGGCTCATTACAATGAAGTCCATAACCATTTTTTTTTCTCTAAGCACGCCCCCTTTCAAATTTTTATTAAATTTTATTCCCACAATGTTATTGTATTTGTGGTTAGATTTTTCATTTCAAGAATTAAATTTTGAAAGTATGAAAATATTACAAGCTTCCGAAATTTAATTTCTAAAAGTAATGTTTACTTAAGAGTATTTGTTGTTGAGTTTTTGTTATAATAGGCGATGTAAAAAAATACAATTAAAATTATTGGATAAATAAAGTAAACGAGACAAATATTACAGAATTAAAAATAATAGTCAAATATAATCAAATACAAAAGGTACAAAATGTTGTATATATAAAAATAATAGTTACGAGTCTTTCTTCTCCTCTAAATATGTACAACCTTCCTCAATTGACATACATAATAATAAACATAATGTGATTTTCCAAACCTTAATTCTATATGTTGCAAATAAACATAATGTGATCATCATGACATACATGATAAAAAATAAACACATATACATTTTTCCAAACAAGGATGAAAGTCACTCAAATTGAACTTTGGCCCTGGCATAGGTTATTGCATTGAACCTCTCAAAGAGTCCCCCTCACATGTCGTTACTTTTGCACACATGCATAAACGATAAACTATATATTGACCATATGTTCATTCAGTAGTTGTTAGCTTCTGAAATTAATTTTTACTAGTGTTAAAATTTGAACACTTTTGAATTTTACTTTCCAAAATATATTTATTACATTCTCAATTTTTTTTAGAAGGGTTGTTTTTAAGGGGGGAAATATAGAAAAAAGAAAGTGAGAAGAGGGAAAAAAACAAAAAAGGTGACAAATTGTCCCTTAATAAATTGTAAACGTTTTAATATGGGCAATTGCCTTGCACACCAGTCAAATTGCTAATACAACCAACACAAGATGAGTAATTCCAATATTGTCCTTCCTTAAAGCTAATATGGATCCATAATCTCTAAGAGTAAGTTTATGAATTCATAATTTATAAGTTTATGTAATCCATAAACTTGCGGATTCACAATCCGTAAATGAATTCATAACAAATAATCCGTTTACAACTACGTAAACTTACAAATTGTGAATCCATAAGTTTACCATAAACTTATGGATTATAAATCCATAAGCTTACTCTTACAAATTACGAATCCATATCAGCTTTATAGAAGAACAATATTAAAATTTCTCATCTTATGTTGTGTGTATCAACAATTTGACTGGTGCACAAAACAATTGTCTTTGATTTGGGTTCAACAGTTGTCTGGACCCAAAAGATAATGGGTTCAAAAAGATGTTAACATTAAAGGGCATTTATTATATTCATTCCTTTTTTTCTAAGTAAACTCCCCTTAGTATTATTAATGCTCACTATACCCAAAATACCTCTATCCATAATGTATATTTCAAAATTAATGTTTAAATTTTTGTATTCCAAAAAGTACTTTCTAGAATACAAGAATTTAAACGTCATTCTAGAAGGTAGTTTCCAAAACATATATAATTTCAGAAAGTACTTTTCAAAATACAATTTTAATTTTATAATGTAAAAAGTATTTTCCAGAAGTCAAAATTTGTTTAGAAAGTACTTTCCAAAATTTAATGAAAAAAACATGTTACATTTATCCCAAAATCTAAAAAGAAGATCATTTCAGAATAATGATACATAAAGAAAACATTCTAATGTACCTATACCTCACCACTTAAACCTCTAACTAAATTACACAACATGTGTAAATCATGTATGAAGATTCAAATCTTGTAAGCACTTTAGCACTTTTTCTAGTTTGTAGCAAGAGGATAAAGCTACTAGATCAGTAAAACTAAGAAAGTGAGAAAGAAAGGAATATTTTGTTGTCATGGAAGTAAAAAATGTAGTAAAAGAAAGGAAGAATTATAATGAAAGAGAGAGAAAATGTTTTGATTTTCATGGAAGGAGTACATTGTTGGGGGGGGGGGGAGGTTTTGAGATAAGAAGGTTATTTGAGCTTAAAAAGAAGGGGAGTGTACTTAGAAACAAAGGGGAGTGGATATAGTAAATGGCTTTTAAAGTGGTACATATTAGCTTGTTGAGACTTTGGCAAGTGTACCAATCGCTCTTAAGTAGTAAACCGCTCTTAAGTAGTAAACCTCGGAAGTCCGAGTATCGTTCCGCAGGGATTTTATTGCACTTATTAATACTTCTCAATTTGTAAGTAGAGTAAATATAAAACAGGAATAAATAGAATAGAGTGCTATTACTAAACAAATAGTTTAAAAGGAAAACAATTGATAGAAATGCCAAGACCGACAAACCCAATTGGCCTACGATGCATGTAATATGATTTCATTACCAATGCACTGGTATTAGTTCTACCCACATCTGTTAATTACTTGCCCCTGATGCCTCACGTTGACAAGCCTATTTTAACTACCTATCTCCCAAATGCCTTTGCGAAGATTCAATAATTAAAATGCATTAAGGTTAAGTTCTAGATGTTGCTAAATGCATGGGCAGTGAGTTATCATTCTATGCCTAGCAATGCTAACCCAAGGATTCTTTTCTTAAGATGTTCTATTAGGTGTTACCCTTTCCCAAGCGTATAACCCCTAAAACTGATGCATGCATTAATCTTAAATTTATTGGAAATACCCTCTCCCGAGCGAATAAAACCCAAAAGAATTAAGAACAAATGCAAGATAAAAGAAAAGAATTAGAACAGAAAAACCTGGAATAAATTCCTTTGCATTGATAACTCTTGAAGCTCATCGTACATCGTTGGCTTTTTAGGCCTGCCAGGCCCTAGCTAGGGGATTAGCCACTCATGGCCATTGAGGGCTTACAATTGGGGAAGAAAGGAAGAATGAGGATAATAAAACAAAGAATATAGAGAGAGAAAGGCGCGCCATGCAGGCTTAGCCTGTGCTTCTGTTGGATCGCGCGCTGGGCGTCTAGCTGGGCTTAGCGCGCGTAACGGTTTCTCGCTTAGCGCCTGATGCGCGCTTAGCGCCTGATGCGCGCTTAGCGCCACTGTTGGGCTGGGCCTACTTCAGAATTCCTTCTTTCTCTTCCTTTCTGTTGCCATTTTTTGCTTAATATACCCTCATTTTTCGTATCTGCAACCAGAAATTCAATTTAATTAATTTTTTCAACTTTTAATTATAAATAACTGCTAAATAATTAATTTTAAGCCAAAATTTGACTATTTGACTACTATTAATTCACGATTATTTAGCAGTTATAATAACTATTGGACTAAAACAAATAAACTGGGGGTTGGGTTGGGTGGGTGTGCATCATAAAACTTTGATCAATGACCATACATTTTTTATTTTCTAGAGTCCCTACTTCAGAAAAGTATCCTAATTACACGCCAAAACAATGTGTTAACTTTCCACTCAGTAGTATGATTATTATACTAGACAGACTAATATTTTACAGGAAATTAAGTGTGAAAAATAAAAGGTGATAATAAGGTAAAGTTAATGAATAAAGTGTTGAAAAGGCTGTGTACATAGCACCATGTAAATGTCATTACTTTATTTGCTAGTTAGTTCAGAGTAATTGCTCACAACCCAAGACACCCTCACATACAAAGAACAACTATGTCACCACCAGCCATCGCATAAACTATTAAAAGAAATGGATTTCGTCCAAAATATGTAAACTATACATATAAATCAATATCATACAGGACGTATCTGAACATTGCAAAACAATATGACCGGCCAACAACAGTGTTGCGCATAAAATCAAATGAGAATTACTACTGTGTGTGGTGTGTAAGTGTGTTCAGAAAGAGCCAAAACCAAAAAGAAAAAGAAAAAAAAATCCATTTTGTTTATACCCTTCATATTTTATACCTTTCATTTATTTATCCTGTAATTGTCCATCATTTGATTTATTGTATAATCACAACAAACTCAAATTTGCAAATATGGAAATTTCCAGAAAAGTACCACACTCTTTCTTCTTTTTCTCTCTCTTGTTTTTTAAGAAAATAAAAGAAAAGGAGTCCATTCTGCCACATATTTTAGTTTCTAAGAAAAGAAAAGGAGTCTATTTCATGGACTAAAGAAATTAATTATGTTGAGGGAGAGAAAAGACAGGTGCAGATAGAGAGAGTGATCTAGCCTCACCCTTATTCAGCCAATCACAAACTCCCATTATATTACTTTTGATTAACTCATCACAGTCCCTCCCCACACATTCCTTATCCTCTTCTTCCAAGCAAAACCTTTGAAAGTTGAAACCACCATATAAAAAAAAAAACAAAAAAAAAACCAAAATCACATCACACACAAACACACACACGGTCTTCTTTTATCCTTTCTCTCATTCTTTCATGTTCCAAACTAAAATGGCAACTAACTCTCTCCATTACTCCATCCAACACCACCACCATTCCCTCACCAAACGCCATCACCCTTCAGACACCCCACCCCACACATCACTTTTCCTCAAACACCCTACACCCCCTATACACCCCAACATCACTATCTCCCACACTCCTTCAAACTCACACATCACTTACTCCCTCTCTCAAACCACCTCTTCCTCCACCACCTCCCCAACCACCCCTTCCTTTGACCTCCTCCGCCACCACCTCTCCAACAAAAACTTCGAATTGGCCGATGAGGAGACGCGCCGTCTCCTTATCGTCCTAGCTGGCGAAGCCGCGCAGAAGCGTGGCTACGTCTTTTTCTCGGAGGTGAAGTTCATCTCTGAGGGTGGCCTGCGGGCCATAGACTCCCTCTGGAGGGAGTACAGTGGCGGGAAATTCGGGTACAGCGTGCAGAAGAAGCTACTGGAGAAGGCCAATGGGGACTTCACCAAGTTCTTCATCAAGGTTGGGTGGATGAAGAAGCTTGACACTGAGATGGAGCAATACAACTACAGGTCCTTCCCCACTGAGTTCATCTGGGAGCTCAATGATGACACCCCAGAGGGGCATTTGCCTCTCACCAAACGCTCTCAGAGGGACACAGTTGCTCAACAACGTTCTCAAACACCCAGCTTTTGATGTAGTTGATGACAAAGAAGAAAAAGAAAAAGATGGTGAGAACAAGGAAAATGGAGGAGCAATCTCTGCCACAGGATTAAAGGATAATGGTTCTTCTTCAAAGAGGATCTTCAAAACGGACTATAGCTTCTGAGTGCATAGAGGAATGGATGTACTTTAATTTGGAGGTTAAATTTTACGTATAAGATAAACATATAGTAGTTATTAGTATTAATTTATTATCAAACAGTGCAACTGTGCAAGTGGTTTCTTCATTGTATCTTCGGGGGAGCAATGTGCTCTTAAACTTTCTTTGCCTTTATAATTAGGCTGACCGCATTTTACAAAGTCTTGGTTGTTAACACGTGAGATGTTAATAGGACAATAATTTTTGCTAGTTACTTTTGAGTTTTAGTTTTTCAGCATGATTGATACGGGAAAGAGGATGGTAAAAAATAAAAATTACAGATGAAAGATATTTGTGTAGATGCGTGTAATATTATTGTTAGGAAGCTAAGAAGTTTAGAAAAGGTAAGACAAAAGTCAAAACAAACAGACGAGAAGAGAAAGTAAGAGAATTGTTCACCCTCATTTTTTTGTTCATAACCAAATTGGAGCGATAAAGATAACGAGTTTATTTTTATTTTAAAAAATTCAGCATTTATTATTTGCTCCATAAGTTCAGTCACTTGAAAAATAAATAATGAGTTTTTATTAAAATATAGAATAAATATAAATAATATATGCATTATCAATGTAAAAGATATTTTATATTATTATCTAATTACAAACCATCAATATGATAAATATATTGACATTTATAATAACTATTATGATTAGTACACAATGTAAAAGTTTTTACATTGATCACAAATACCAATTTTATACTTACAACATTTTGCCTTCTCATTCCCTCCAATGATAGTCCATTCAAAATGAGGAAAGCAGCCTCTGTTTATAAGCCATTTGGCCTATTTTCCTTTCCTACTATTCTATCTCTATAAGATTCTCTCCAAAACTTCCAAATACAGACTAAAGTAGAGTTCTTACAAAATTTGGAAAGGAATAATAATGAGCTAAATTTTACAACATGAGGGCAAATGGATGGTACATATAATTTCCAAGGGTTGATGATTTACACAAGTTGCCTTCTTGGTCAGTACATCAAATCAAGAGTTGCCACCTTTGAAACCAACCTTTTTAGTGCAACGAAATCTACTACATGTACATCAGATGTAACAAAAAAAAAACAAAGTAAGTTTGTATCGCAGCACGAAAATCAGATACTTTTCCACCTCAAGAAAATTAGCCACCCAACTCAGCATTACAAAAGACATCGTTCCAAACTTGACTTTAGTTCCGAAGAATTCTTAATTTTTCCCATAGCAAACTAATAAAGAAAGCTATTTTGATGTTTGACATAATATAGACTAAATTCAACAATGTCAAAAGTGACCAAGACTTACCCAGCTAACACTATGCACAGGGGCACAGTCTTCTTGTGTGCTGATGTAAACCATCACAAGAAAGTATAGACTGTGTTTCAGTGTACAAACATGATCCTGGATTCTGAAAATAACAAAGCAAATATGAATTATAAATGTCCTCAAACTTTTTTCCCCTGATACAAGTTACATCAGCTTTGCAGAAGTTCAAACTAACTGAATATTTCAGCCATACACATTCCAGTCTTTTTAATTGACACACTCATATTTCCAGAAAACTACAAAATTTAAATGTCCATATCCTCTAATTTCCGTGGAAAGATTTTGGTACATTGTACGATTACTGCATAATAAGCATAAGTATTTAATATAGCCTATAGTCAATGAAAATGTGGGAGACCATCTAAAACTCAGATTTTCCAGCCTATTACTACTTTAGTCACTGGTGGAATTTGAAGATAAAATGAAAAGGCTACAAGCCACTAGAACCATTCCCATGGCTTATTGATGACCAACTGGACACCACCTCCAACATGGAGTTTTGAAATTAAAACCACCAATTCACAATGGTTCCGTGAGGGTGTCACACATGAAATGAATGTTATTTTAAAGAGTTATATACAGGGTTGAGCTCACAAGCTATTTCAAATGAAATTCACAGTTTAAAAGAACCCATCAAATACCAAGTATCAGTAAGGGATTCTATGACATCATATCATCTAATCCAATTTATATAGGAAAAAAATCACCTGTTAGTTAATCAGTATTCATCAGTTTCTAGAATCTAACAGGTTTGTATTTTTGTTCAATCATAACTATTACCAGATGCACTGGGGCATCATAAACAACTTCAGCAGGTTGATCAGCTCCGACACTTGCCAAGCAAGATCCCTTGCAGCTCATATATTTCTGAATACTGCCAACATAGTCAAGACCAACTAATGAGATCAGTACATCAAAAGGAAAGAAATAATTATCAGCATGCATGGTATTCATTCCTCACTCAATATTGCTTTTTGTGCCAAGACATTATCCATGGTAACTGGTAAGTATGTTTGCAACAAAGCAACAATAAAGGTGGAACTAAAAAGAGGAAGTACAGAAAACTAAATATGTGATGAAAATCATGCACATTAATAAAATTAGACATCTTGTGCACGGTGGGGACAAATTGCACAAAGTAAAGAGTACCATTTAAATACATAAATACATCGGCAACAGAATTTATTTAGAACACAATTTCAACGCATCACTTACATGTCACAACTATTAAGCACCACAAGTTTATTTGGGACACATGATTGTCCTCTTGATTTGCAAACTGAATTACATGATTCACCTTGCCTGTCAAACAAGTTATAAGAGGTTCAACTGCTATGCTATAGCAAGAAACTGCAAATGTCAGCCTCAGTGAAAGAAGCAATCTCAATAATAATTCACCTCCCAACAACAACATTGATGCCACTCAGTCTTGCTTCTGTGAGAGTACTATTTTTCCCTGCTTCAATGCATGAAAAGGAATAGATTTTATTTTAATCGTGATAAATAGAACAAAATCATAAAGTATTGGTAACAAAAAGTCCTAAACCACAACCTTTCTATAACAAAAACATAATTGTAACATGTTTATCTTAACATCTTTTAGAATACAAAGTACAATGTCATTCAAATGGATTGCAGCCTGCTCTTTCCTATGAAAGACTAGTTAACTAATATTATTTTACCGTCAATTTCTCATTGGCTAAGGCAAACTGCAAAATCCTATGCTGCTATAATTATTACTAGGCTATCTGCGTCACTTCTGATGAGGTTTTAGACTCTGCACCTTAGTGGATCAAAATACAATTAGGAACTTAGCATAATTACTAGGCATTACTAATATAACAGTTTCCTCTCCAGACTTACCAGAAGAATTTGATGACAGAGAAAAGCAGTGGTGGAAGTCACTAATATAAGCATTTTCATGGACCTGAAACATTACACATCAAGATAGAAACATTGGCAACTCATTGTAAGCATGTTTTTCAAGCTCGAGTTAACTCTTGGACTCTAATGAATTCCGATCCTAAGCTACAAAAACAAACTAACTCACACGCAAACTTCTTTTGTCAAACTTGTATGAGTTTATGTACACTGACAAAACAGTAAACTCTCAATTCAACTGATAAGTTTACAAGTTTGAGCTTACACATAGTTTTGGCCTCAAAATGTACAGTTTTAGTCGATTTTATTGGATATTTGAGTTTCCTTTGTTTACAATATGTATTTGATTTATGAAACTGATAATAATACTTTGTTCTATTAGGCCAAACTTCTAGTATTATAGTATTGAGTTATGTTTTTAGTTTATTTCTTTTATTTACTTTGTTTTAAAGTTGGAATTTTCTATATTAATCAAGCATATACTATTTAATTATGTTCGGTTATTGAGACTATTTTTTTTTGTTGATAGAAAAAGATTTTAAATAATATTTTTGAGTATGTAAACACTTACAACTTTACAATTCAAGTTTACTAGGGCCTTATGAGTTTACCTAAACTCCCGAATGGGACAACATTACTTGATTGTAATTTGTAAACATTAAACAGCTAGGAAACATATAGATATTAGGCACCAAGACATCTACATTCCTCTTTAAAAAGAGCCTGTCCATGGTGGTATTTTGTTCTTTGTAAACTAAAATTTAAAAATCCTGTGATCTCCTATACTCTTGAATATGTCTGAAATAGTAACTACTGTTGGACTCCATTTTAGTGTATCTAAAGAAAGACGTTCTACAAGGTAAATACTAAAAGGTAATGCGACCATATAGGCATAACACATATACCCATGCAATTGTGAGAGAAAACAAAGAACAAAAACTATGCTCCAAATAAACTGTTTTGCTGATTGTGATATAAGTGTATGGGAACACAGTCAACTCCATCATAAATGCCTAGATATAGACTAATATGAAAAGCTTATAAATCAAGTCTAACAAAAATCAGTTGCAATGAAAAGAGTTTTCATTTTAATAGAATAAGGCAATAAGTAACCTTGTAAATGAGGGGGAGCGTATGTTATTAAAGGTAATCATATAAGTAGATTTCTAAAAGTTAAAACTTCAAGAACAAGATAGCTAGAATGCAGGAGTATACTCACCACACTCTCAGAACTATGACGGCATCTCCCAGCACAGTAGTCAAAAACACTTGAATAAGTCCCTGGCCAAAAAATCAAATGATGTGTATCTGAACAAATAAGTAAAATTCTTACTCCAACATGCATAGGAGATTTTGGTTCACTTAAGAACCAGTCAGCAGACAGAGAACCTAGGCAAAATCAGGAGAGCAGAGAGAGAAATGAAAATATCATTGTTTATGCTTAATTGCTTATTAATGCCTTCCTTTTTACATGCAACGATCCTAATCAGAAACGCATTCATCGTTGAGGCAAATATGTATGAAATCGGTAAGATGTCTAGGCTAGTCAATCCAAGGCTCCAAATAAAACTCTACATTACATCCAAACAAAATGGAAAAGTAATGAGATAGAAACATTACTCGCAGTAGTAGGCTTGGCAACCTTCATCTTCAGCACTTGTTCCTTACTTATCTGTTCAATTAAGACAACACACACTAAGACCTTTACTTTGTTCAATTGGATCATACCCTAAAAAGTGGCAAGAATTAAGGGGGCAAAAAAAGAAAGTGAAATATCAAATAAGAGAGATTACTAAAGCAGGATTGAGGCAGCAGGAAACACAATATTCATAAGAGTTGCAACATTGTGAAAGAAGGTTGCATCCACTGCAAATGGAATCAAAAGTCACAATGTAAGATAGCAATGACATAATTGTTAGTATTTGTTTGTTCAATTGTTCCCTTCAAATGCAATAATAAATCAGTTAGGAAACAGAAAAAAACTCACTGGCAAGAGAATTTCTCCCCTCTTTGAGGGCAGCATCGAGAGCGTGAATTAACAGACGCGGCATTACACACATAACCTACCAAATCAATGCAAATTAATACAATAGGTCCAATACCAATCAATCAATAGAACATTGATAGCAAACTTTATGGAATATAATATAATATAATACTAATATTATAAATAATTTACGAAAACAAAAAAAAATGTTATTTTTAGGAGTGACCAACCGTTATCATCTGAAAGGAGGTATCTTCCTTGAACGGTGGTTTTGCAGGGATGAATGATTTGAAAGCCAACATCTTTCCTGATAGCAGTGATTGTGGATGAAAAGTGAAAGATTACGAGAATAAGCAACGAGATTTTTATGCATATGCTGTTGTTCCTCCTCCTTGATGCTGATGCAGACACTTCCATCGTGGAATCATATGATATGCTGCTTCAGTTTCAATTTATTTCTCGCCTTCGAGATTTCGACCTCGACCAATCGCGGGTTCTGTACGAGGTCGTTGGTTGTTCTGTTGGCTGTTTCTAGCGGAGCCGTGCTTGCCGTTTTGGGCCAACACTTTCTGAGTACCGTTTTGGGTCAGTCAGAAAACGCCCAACTGATTTTCTGCAGCACATAAAAGGCATCTACTATTAGCACCCCAAATTATTATTAACATCCCCGTTTAAATTTTTTTAAAAGACAAAAATACCCCAGCATTTCCCAACCCTAAACCTTTAAAACAAGCCCACACTCTACCATTCTCCCTCTCTATTGCACCTCCTTCCCTTCTCCTTCTCAGTTGCACCCTATAATGCAATCCTACCCTTCAGGGGTATTGGATAGAAGACTCCAAAAAGATTGGGTCAGATATACAAGGGAAGGCCTTAAGGTTCTCACGAGCCTTAGGGTAGATTTCGAGTCCATAGGCTAAGTATGAGTCCACTTATCTTTGTACATATTAGATTAAGGTTTTATTATTTTTGGGTCTTGTATTTAGAACTCCATAATGTAGGTAGGGTACCCTAAAAATATAGGATTTTTCAACCCTTGTATTTTAGGGCACCTAGACTAATTTTTGTATTAGGGGTAGTTTTGTAATTTCACATGCATTAGGTGAATATTTGATGTGTGTGTTGGGAAATAAATTTAATTGAATTGGGAGAAGTTCAATCCAATTAAATTTTAGAGGGAGAGGTGAGGATTTGCTTGCTATACCTCATTGTCACATCATATAGTCACACTTTGTGTATGTCCTTCATGTTTTACATGTCTCATGACACCTAAGCACAATTAGTGGAAAATCTTGGACTTGATCTTGGATTAGTGGGTTGAATCATAGCTAAAATTCACTAATCATAATTAGTGAAATTTTGGTTCCAAAATTTGGCTCCACAAATTCAAGTGAAATTTGAATAAAAATTCAAATTTTTCTCCAATTTTGTGTGACACTTGGACTATAAATAGAGGTCATGTGTGTACATTTTTTTGAATTTTGATCATTTGAGAATTATACTTCAAAGTTTAGACCTCATTCGAGGTATAAAATTCTGTGCCTCTTCTCTCCCTCTCCCTCCACTCATCTGCTCTTACCTTCAAGCTCTTATTTATGGTTTCCTATGGTGGTGAGCTTCTTCTTGACTCATCTTCTCCTTGAAGTGGTGTCTCCAATCATCTTTCTTCCTTCTCCATTTCGCTGTCATTGATCTTCAAGAAGCAATTGACTCCATTGATGAAGAAGATCCAAGGCCTATAAGCTCTACATGGAGCTACATCACCCTACCCCTTATTCATTCTCTTTCTCTCATTCACCTTCTCCATTATTATGTCAAAAATGAGCTTTAATTGTCCTTAATTTTTTAAAACTCAAGCTCTCTCTCAATTTCATATGATATCTTACGCTCGACTTTTTTTTTTCTATTTTAAAGATTTGACGAAAACATATTTTTGTTGTGTATATGTGAATTGAATTGAAATCCATGCATTTTTAATTTATTGATTGTAGGTTCGTTGTGTAGCATGCACGGTATATCATACTCATGGGTAGAGTTGGCCTTAAGGAAGAGCATACAAATTCATCCAAAGATGAACATGCACCATCGACAACTTCATGTTTGTAGGTAGAGATCTATGACAAAGTTGTAGGAGTAGTAGGTTGACATGACTACTGATGCAACGCTAAACTATGTTGATCCTAAGGTTTCTATTGCACTTGAGATTAGTGACAAATCCAATATTTTTTTAGTAGGGATAAAATATAATCTAATATTTTCTCAGACAGAATATAGTATAAGTTTTATTAAAAGGGTATTAGAAAAAAATGAAAATAATAAAAACTAACATGATAGTGTAAATAAAATTAATATCAATTTATTTTTTCTTTTATCTTTTCAACTTTTTACATTCATTTATTTAAAATAATCTTCTAATTGGGGCAACACCTAATTTTTTATGGGGGCAAAAAAATATGTATTCAATACATTCAAGTAAAATAATTTACTTAGAAAAGATAATTGTCCCCATTGCTTTATATATAGATACATCTGAGGCACAAGGGGCACCTAAGGTAATACCAAAACTAGTTGAGGGGGACATGGACTACATTGCCTCCATATAGAGTAGGTCTTTTAGACCATTTTATATTAAGGTCTTATTTGAACCATATTACCCCCATAACTATGGGAGTAAATAGGCAAGGCAACATTGAAGCTTGACAATCATGCAAATAAAATCCTAGATATGCCCATAAATAAGGTGGTAAAGAGGCATGTTGAGGAGTCAGTGTTTGGTTCCTCTTATATGCACACAATATCACATAGCAAATAAAGTTATATTGTTTGCATTTACTAAGCATAAGAACAAGAACACTAACTCATTTTGGTTTTTTGCATGGGAGATGACCATCACATTAGATGATGTGCATGCCCCCTACACATTCCTATTTCCATGAAAGTTCTCATCATTCTCTATCATACAAAAAGGCTATTGTGTGTTGGATGCGATTTTTGTAAATTCAACCACCTGAGCCCTTAAAGGTTCACAATGAATTTAAACTTGTGAGGCAAGTTATACAAGCAACACTTAGCAGTGGACAAGATGATATTTACAAAGTTAAGAGATTCACAATGATGCTAAGAGATTATAATTGCACGAGTAATCAAGTGATACAAAGAACAACAAATCATAAAATGCTTAAATATATTTTTATTTCTTAAAATATAATCATATATTTATCTTACCTTACAAAAAATATATATAATCATATTCAAGTCTTTTATTGTTCTTTGCACCTTTTGATTTTTTTTATAAACCATTATCGTTTTAAAGAAAATAATAAATATTTTTTATTAAATATTATAGTAAAAATGTATTAGCAATATTAATATTTTATTAGAATGAAACGAAAACAAAAAGAGAGGAAAGGAAAAAAATATTTTTTATTGTTTAATTCACAAGAAAATAAAGAGAAAGAAGAGATAAAAATTAATTTTAAAAAATAAAAAATTCCTCTCTAATTCAAAATTCAAGTTTTTCTATCTTCTCCGCCTCCTTTTTTTTTTCATCTTTTCATTATAAGAAAAGGTAAATTTTTATCCTTCTATTATTTTTATTTTTTTTACTTTTAATTCTCAACGATTACTTCAAGGACAAGGAATAACAAAATAATATTATTTCAATAATCACTTTTTTTTTTATCACATTAACATATAAAATTCTTAAACTTTTATAAAGCATAGTAAAGTCACCGGGCAAGATGGCTCACAGGCTAAAATGTCACCAAGCAGTCAATAAAGATAAAAGAAAAAAGAACTTTCCTTTTTCAAAAGCCAATCAAGTTTCGGACCGTTGGGCTTTTTAGGTGATTGCAATCATTATATGGACAAAAAATTAGTAAATAAATACACAGCACTATATTTGTTTTTTTTTTACCAATCTAAGGCATTTTTCAAAATTAATTACCCAAAAATATTAAAAATATATGTTGGTTTAAGGTGAATTTTGTCGAATGTCATTAGTTTATTAAAAACACATGTGTATTGTACCTTAACATCATACACCTAAAATAAAAACAAAAAACTATAGCAAATTAATGCATGTCAAATACTAAGCATGTTCTACCCTTTATAAATGTGAAACTTGCAAGAACAATCACACCTTTACATTCTACGGAAAAAACGCAATAAACAAATTCGCCTTTTACAAAGAGAAAATTACCTTTGTGTGGATAAGAGTAATTTACATGAAACACACATACGCATAAAAAAAACACACAGAAAATATTTGCAATGCGTGCCTGATTACACATATAAAAACAATAGAATTAATTGTTTCGTGGGAAAAACCATCCTAATTAATATTTTTTCCAAACTTTCTAAAAAATTAAATTGAAAAAAATATCTTAATCTTAAGTCTTAAATAGATACGAAAGACAAAGATGACAAACAAATAGTATGGTGAGTGAGAGAAAGATACTATTTTATCTTGTTTTCTAACTCAATTTCTTACTGAAGAATGAAGATCGTATCATGCTGTAAAAAGTTACATCCCATTAATGGTGTGCAGACAATTTAACCCAACAAATATCACATCTTATCTTATCTTAATTACTAAATAAATCTACAAAATAATAAATAATAATTATGTTTACTATGAAGTATTCTTTTATATAAGTTTCAATTATAATTTATTATTCCAACATACATAATTTTTTTAATTAAAAAAATATTAATTTTATTAAGAATATTATTAGGAGTAACTCGAACTCACAATTTCTCTTTATTTCTTTTTCTCTTCATCCATCTTCAATTTTTGGATCAATCTTATAATTTTATTTTAACATAAACAGTAATGTATCAATAAGTCAACACAACAAATATTTTAATGTAATTACATTATTTATTTATTTATTTTTGGTAAATTTTATTCTTGGTAAAAAGTAAGAAGTAAAATGCGATAAATTGATTCATTGAAGGTAAAATTCACCTAAATTTTTAAAATTTGAGGTAAAAAGTACAGTTAAGAAAAAAACTTTTACTATGTGTTTTTTTTTTTTGCATGTTTATTCGTTATTTTTATGTAGTATATAGTTGTCGATGAGAAACGATGTAAGCATCAATGTCACGACGTTGAATGATTTGCGCGTAAACGATCGATCATGAAGCGCAACAGAGTCATCGTGCAGTCAACTTCCCAACCACACCAATGGTGACGTTAGCGTGGTTTTCTTTTTTTCTATTAATATTTTCATTTCACTTGATGATTTTAACTGAACAGTAGTAGTAGCTAAGTACACGTTGATGATGCTGGAACGAAGCGTAGTTTTCCAATAAGCATTAATATCCATACGAAACACAACGAAAATGTCGGTGGGGTGTTCAACCCCTCTGACCCCATTGTCATTATTCTCAGAAGATTATATTAGTTATATTTATTATTATTCCCTTGTTTAATTTCTTCAATTTTGATGTTGAATCTGAGAGAAGAGAGAGAGAGAGTCGTGTGCCACAATTTTCCCAGCTTTAATTGGAGTGATTTCTGATATTTTGTGTTAGAGTTCAATCCAGATCGTGACTAGAGAAGCAAGAGATCCTTGATTTTGCTACTGTTTGAATTTTGGGTAAGTCAATGCAGCTTATATAGCTTGGTTTCCACTTTCCAGCCCTTGTTTGATTTTTGCTTTCTTTTTTGGCCTGAATTCTTTAAAACCTTTTGAGATGAGGATTTTGTCTGGGTTTTAATTAAGTTGAAGTAGTAAGCATGATGAATTGTGAAATTATGTTGTTGTTGTTGCTGGAATGTGAATTGTGGAGGTGGTTTGCAAAGTGAGTTGATTGATATTGAGGAGATTTTTCAGGGTCCATAGCAAAATGGGGGTTATGTCCAGGCAGGTTGTGCCTGTCTGTGGCAACCTCTGTTGCGTCTGTCCTGCTCTGCGGGCAAGCTCCAGACAACCGGTGAAGCGTTATAAGAAGTTGCTAGCTGATATTTTCCCACGCAATCAGGTGATATTTTCAGCTCATGATATGCCATTTGCTTGTTAGTTAGTTGTTATTATGTTGGTTAATGGCTTACTATAGTTACCCCTTTCTTTCCCCTTGCATAGCAGTACATTGATTTGTGGTTAAATATTAAACACCTGTTGGTTGCTTCAACGTCTATTGTGAAAGCTAACGGTATTCAATGAATATATGTTTGGCAACTCATCAAGGTACTCATATCCAGGAAAAAAACGTGGGTATCGAAGCAAGATTTTTCCTTGATTTAGCAATTATTTGGGAATATATCATGGGATGGTTTTTAAGTGTATTGGTTTCAGAGGCTGGTGTATTTTTTAAAACATGCTTCTTTGCCATCAGTGACTTCATTATGCAATTTTTAATCTAGATTTTGCATTCAATTTATCATTTCCCTTCGCTAGTTTACCACTGCCACTCTTAGTAAATAGTCTATTGTGTCCTGAATAAGAATTTTCAGTTTCCTGAAGAAAAGGGGTACAGCAGGATCCATGACAATTTTATTTTTTTATTCTAGTAAATATTATCAGAATTTAATAAATATTTGGATTGGTTTGGAGCCCCTCTCAGTCCTTTTTATTTCCTCTGTTCTTCACATCATCTAATATGCATGATAGTTACTGTGTTTGGCAGGAGGCTGAACTTAATGATAGAAAAATTGGAAAACTATGTGACTATGCTTCTAAGAACCCCCTAAGAATTCCCAAGGTAATGTCATTCCTGGAAGTTTTTTATTTTCTTTATCACTTCAGGTTCAATTACATCATGCAATCAAGACAAATTATGATTTATGACATGACAAAAAGAATTTAGATAATAATAATTCTCTTAAGAAACTATTTGATTGGAATAATATGATAATATGATGAAAGTACTTTATGTCTTAAGTTATCTTTGGTGCAGGATGAAATCTCATTGGCTTCCATTTAAGTTTTTTTTGGTATTTTATATTGCAGATTACTGATAACTTGGAGCAAATATGTTACAAAGATTTGCGTTATGAAACCTTTGGCTCAGTGAAAGTTGTCTTGTGCATATACAGGAAATTCTTATCGTCATGTAAGGAGCAGATGTAAGTTTAATGACATGGATATAGATTGTCATCATTCTGAAAAAATCACTTTTAATGAATAGTCTTAAAATGTAGATTTGGACCTAACTTGATCCCAAAAATTAGCTCATAGGGTGAGGGTTACCCTTCACTTATATATTCTATCTTGGCACCTATCTCTAGCCAATGTAGGCCTTGGATTTTTTCCAATACATCTTCTCATGTCCAACATTTTTGGGCTTGGTGCGTGGATAACATGGTGAGTAATCCTTTGAATGGATCTAGGATAGACTTTGATACCATCTTAGAATGTGGGTTTTGACCTAACTCAACCCCAAAAGCTAGCTCATAGGATGAGGGTTGTCCTCCACTTATATACTCTATCTTGGCACTATCTTTAGCCAATGTGGGATTTAGGTTTTTCCCAATAAATAGTCATAGTTTTCTCGAAGAAAATTTTGCATGCATAAAGTTTTAGATCGAAAGTTTCTAGTCATTGTATTTGTAAATTTTATATGCTCCTGATATATAATCCAATGAGAAATCTGTTTCTTTTAGATAAATGCTAACGAGTGCCTTAAGGAGGCTATTTATGGAAACAAAAATTAGAATGTTTTTATTGGAAAAAAAGTATTAGTATACCATAAACACAAAAGTTATTATTTTTCTCTGAGTAATTGAAAGCATTTAATAGGATGTATTTAATGTTATTTAACCAGTTCCCTTAGGGCACTTGTTAGCATGATCCGCTCTTTGAATTTCTACATCAATCTTAAGTCACTGAATATATCTAATAATAAATGTATTTACTACACAATTTCCTTTTCTGTTGTTATTTACAATCATTTGTGCAGTGAGCTGAATATCCTAAAAGTTGTGTTAAATACATTTTAAGGAGTGTGAAAAAGAAAAAAAATATAAAATATGATGTCATTTAAAAACTTTTTTTCCCCACATAATACTGGTTATTTTATAATTAGTAATAGTATAAAACATTGTCAATATTTTTTCTTTGATGGCCTCTTCTTTTTTATTTCAAATATGTGATGATATTAAAATTATAATTCCTAATTTTGCAGGCCACTTTTTGCTGGTAGTTTATTAGAGATCATTCGGACTCTTCTAGAACAAACCCGAACAGATGAAATCAGGATCTTAGGCTGCAACGCTCTTTTTGAGTTTTTAGATTGCCAGGTAGTTGGTTATTAAACCTTAATGACTTTTTGGAATTAACATTGTTCACTGGGGGATTGACTTATGTGGATGATGCATAGTTAGAGAGATCTGCCATCCCTTTGAATTCTTTGCTTAAATTTAACTTTCTGGTCTCTGTGTGAAAGTTCATGAAGGCAGTAAAAATGGATACCACTGAAGGTCAAAAATCATACTTCCCCTTTGTGGTGGTGGCTTGGTGGTGCTAACTGCATTTATACTCAGGCTACTTGCTATATATTGCATTTTGCAGACAGCATATAATTTTTTTAAAAGGCTTAAGTTTTTTGATCCTGACTTTATTAAGTTAAAAATAGACAGATGGTACATACATGTTCAACTTAGAGGGTTTTATTCCTAAACTATGTCAACTGGCTCAAGAAGTGGGGGAAGACGAACGAACTCTGCGGCTACGTTCAGCTGGACTACAAGCTCTATCATATATGGTACTGTTCCTTTCTCTGGTTTATCAGTTATGTCTTTTGGAAATTGCTTATTCATTCCTGTAATTTGACATAATGAGGATTAAGGACTGCTCTTTTCTTCAGCAATCAAATACACAAGAAACCACATAACTATTTTTATGAATATGAACTCTATGCATAGGATTAGAATGTAAATTAGAGGTGAGGATAAATGTATGGTCTTTAGCAGTTTTAGTGATCACTGATCATGTTATCTGTTAATAGCTGTAAAAGGCTAGAAGATTTGATTTTGTAAATGATTTTAAGAGTGAGATGTAAATAATTTGAACTGGTTAGTGGTTATGCTATTCCTGCCACAGTATCCTTTTGTCACCTGCCTTTTAGGTCACTTGTACCTTTGCTTGCTGATACCTTTTGCTTTTCCCCCGTTTTCTGCGGATAGGTGCGTTTCATTGGTGAGCATTCCCATCTTTCCATGGATTTGGATGAAGTGAGTACTATTTCCATACTCTTCCTTCTTTTGGTTATTGTTCAATGGTACAAAAAGAGACGTAAATAAACAAGGGATGCATTTGTTGTTGAAGTTTGATTTTTTTGTTTTTATTTTTTCAAATTTTGAACCCAAACTTGGGTATTTAATATAGAGCTCAGCTTGCACTTGTAGCAACAGAGTTTTTCCCAATCTAATTATTTTCTTTTTTGTTTCTTGTTGGATGGCTGGTAATTGAAATAGATTATATCAGTGACTTTGGAGAATTACCCAAGTCTCCAATCTAACTCCAAACGTGTCATGGAAGATAAACTGAATTTAGAGTCCCTGGACCTGTTAGTACAGGGATTTCCCAAATTAGAAGACCCTTCAACAGATATCACTAAGAAGGATCCTTTGTTGCTGAAAGCTGTGACTGGAACTGAGATAGACTATGTGTTGTATGTTGCACCTTACTCTTCACCATCCTTTATTTTGAAGCCAACAGTCATGGTCCCAAAGCCCTTATGTGTTCACATCTTTTACAGGAATACTGCTAAAGATCCTACATATTGGTCAAAGGTTTGCTTGTATCATATGGTCAAATTGGCAAGGGAAGCTACAACATTACGGCGTGTCCTAGAGCCTCTTTTTCACTATTTTGATACTGAAAATCAATGGTCTTCTGAAAAAGGAGTTGCTGATCATGTTTTGATGTACTTACAATCTCTTTTAGCAGAATCAGGTAACCGTGCATTATTCAGTGACATGATTTTCCTTAAAAAAAAATATTTTCTCTTATTTCAGTATGTTGATTATCTCTTTTTACACACCAGGAGATAACTCCTGTCTTCTTTTGTCCATTTTGGTCAAGCACTTGGATCATAAGAATGTTGCTAAGCAGCCTATCCTTCAGATTAATATCATTAACACTACAACAAAACTTGCACAAAATTTGAAGCAACAGGCTTCAGTTGCAATACTCGGTGCAATATCTGATCTCATTAAACATTTAAGGAAGTGTCTGCAAAATTCGGCTGAAGCTTCCAGCACTGGAAATGATGGGCTTAAGCTGAATACTGAACTCCAATTTGCCTTGGAAATGTGTATATTACATCTTTCCAAAAAGGTATGCATAACATTTTGTTTGTCTTTCAAACTGTATGCTGCTTCTACTATATAACATTTTGAGAATAACAGGTTGGGGATGTCGGACCCATTCTTGATTTGATGGCTGTGGTGTTAGAGAATATCTCAAGTACAGCCATCATAGCAGGAACAACAATCTCTGCTGTTTATCAAACTGCAAAGTTAATCATGTCCATTCCTAATGTATCATATCACAAAAAGGCAAGTGTTCAGAGTTACTTCTAATGGCTATGGACTTTTCCATATGCCTGATAGTAAACTGTATAAACTTTTGGGTATTTTTTCGTCCTTTCAGGCTTTCCCTGATGCTTTGTTTCATCAATTGCTCCTGGCGATGGCTCATCCTGACCATGAAACACGAGTTGGAGCACACAGCATCTTTTCTTTAGTACTTATGCCATCTCCATTTTCTCCCCAGTTAGACCAAAAAACAAATATTTCTCAGAAGGTACCAAGCGAAAGCTTCTCCATTCAGCATGAAAGCTTTTTGGGAGCAGAACAGATCAATGGGAAATCTATGGAAGGAAAGGCAGTATTTAGTGTTAGTGGGAAATATGCAGTTCATCCATATCATGGCCACATCCTTTCTGGTGCTCTAACTGATGGACAACATGTATGGAATTTTTTACTTATCACTTTTTTAGTTTATAATGTTTATTTTATTCATCATTATTAATTGTATTAGTAGACATGCAACACAATAGTTGTTTTTTGGAGGTGGCAGGGGGGATGCTACTCTTCTTGTTTTATATTTTATACAAATTTTATTTATTCCAATATATTACTTAGATTAGGAAGTGATTTGGTTAGTTTTGTTTTTCCAATAGTGTAGAGGACCTTAGACATTTCCTTTTGCTGTAATTGCTAATAAATATTGCATGACTTAACTCTTTATTTTTTCAGGAGCTAAGTTCTTTTCGGTTAAGCAGTCACCAAGTGAGTCTCTTGCTTTCTTCAATCTGGGTTCAAGCAACATCTTTGGACAGTGGCCCTGCAAATTTTGAGGCAATGGCTCACACTTATAGCATTGCTTTATTGTTCACTCGTTCAAAGGTGAGATTGGTAAAATACTAAAATGCAAATGCCATTTTTTAGACTTAAAGTCCCTAAAGACAATAAACTAATGTTTTTGTTCATTTTTATTTTATTTTTAATTATTTATAACAGTTTACATTTTTAATTACCGGTTGACTGTTGCGGCGGTCTCTTGTACTATTATATCTTAATCTTATGTTATTATAAAGCGGCCTAGTTCATATTCTTAGACTATTACCTGGGCCAAGAACAGCTATCAATGCGTATTTCAATTTTGTGTGAAATTATCAACAGCATTTTGTGGCAGTGGCCAACATTTTAAATGTTTTAATCCTTTTGGAAATGTAAAAAGAAACGCCATATTTTCATAGTTTCTTTTATTAATCCTGATAGCTTATAAACCAAATAATTTAATTAATTTGTCTATGTTCATGATGATGTGAATTGCTTTTGACAGACATCCAGTTACATGGCTTTAGTAAGATGTTTCCAACTGGCATTTTCCCTCATGAGCCTCTCTCTGGACCAAGAAGGTAAGTTGAACATATAAGTGATTTTTTTTATCTTATAATCTTGACACGCTTCCTTCTTTGCGCAATTCTTTCTACATCAACTTGATTTGGATATAATACAAATTGCCTATTGTTGGAAAGTTCCACATCAGCTGCCTCAATTACTGGGGTGCAATTTAAATACCTGTTAGAGAACTTCACTTAATGCCAATTGTTTTTAAGATGAATTTTGACATGGTATTCAAGCCTATAGCCCATTGCCTTAACTTCTCGGCTGTGGTTTAAATATTGGTTGGAAAACCGCCTTAATTGCAGCCTCCTGGGGCTGCCTTCATTGTGCTGGTTTTGAGAGGGGTCTGTTTGGTCCTGTGTTCGTAGTGATATGACCTAAGTAGTGCATATAAGGCTTGGGTAGTTCTCACCTCACAAGCCGGACCAGCATTATCCACATTCCAAGCCCATAGCCCTGTGTGTGAGGTTGTGTCTTTTGTGGGTTGAGTTGTATCTGCTAGACTGCTATAATTTTTTTTCCTAAAATAGTTGATTGACTATACATGGTTTTCCACTACAAGCAATGGTGTGACTGTTTCTCTCTCTCTCTCTCTCTCTCTCTCTCTATATATATATATATATATATATATATATATATATAATGTAGAATGTGTTGTTGTAACTTGTAAGTGTTATCACTCTTCCCCAACTAGTTGAGATAACTGTTTTTTATGTTGCAAATTTTCTGACATGCCTGTTCTCTACTTGCCTGTTAAAGGAGGTTTACAACCATCTCGCAGGAGATCTCTTTTTACTATGGCATCATACATGCTTATATTCTCAGCCAGGGCAGGCAATTTCCCCGAGCTAATTCAGAAAGTTAAAGCATTCCTGACCGAGACAACTGTTAGTTTCATCCCTGAATCTCTTATCTTGATCCCTATTCCATGTCCTTGTTATTCAACTTTCTTTTTAATTGAATTTTATTATCTGCTTGTTTTTTTTTTAATAATGATCAGGTAAATTAATTGTGTTGTAAATCCACAGGTAGATCCTTTTCTTGAGTTGATCGATGATGTCAGGCTGCAGGCTGTTTATAGAGAACCGGAGAACATAATTTATGGATCTCAAGAAGATGATGTGTCAGCTATGAAGACACTGTCAGCAGTAAAATTGGATGACAAGCAGTTGAAAGAGACTGTAATATCATGCTTCTTGACTAAATTTTCTAAATTATCAGAGGTAATGTGAATTTCTTTTCTTTCTGCTTAGATTCAAGGTTGGGAAGTAGCCAGGGTTAGGAGGATGAAGTAGGCACTACTGTATTTCAGTTTTCCATTAGTTAAGCACATTGACCAGTAAAATCACATTATAGTTGGTATCAATGGTGAATTTTATACTTAAGCTTTTACTGAGTATGAGATACTTGCAAATATTATATTAGGTATGCAGAATGTTACAAAAAAATAGTTGCAATTGAGTTGCTTGCAAAGGAATATGTGAGTAGTGGGTAAGTATAAATAACATGATTTTTTTCATATTAACCAGGATGAGTTGTCAAGCATAAAGAAGCAACTTGTGCAGGGGTTTTCTCCTGATGATGCATATCCCCTGGGGCCTCCATTGTTTATGGAGACACCAGGGAAGTCTTCTCCACTTGCTCAGATTGAGTTCCCTGATTTTGACGAGGTAAACTTCCTCAAAATTGCTTTTGCATCTATGTTAAGTGGCTTTAGAAAACTTTTCTGTGTTACTACTTCTATGACGTGTTGTTTCTAGATTGTGGCTCCATTAGCTTTGATGGATGAAGAGACCCAGCCCGAACCAAGTGGAAGTCAGTCAGATCGTAAATCATCACTATCTAGCAATAGCCCGGACATTCTAAGTGTTAATCAACTCTTACAATCGGTAAAATGTGACACACTTTTATATTTAGTTTTAGCTGATTGGCTATGTGATTGTATTTTAAAACTATCTTGTATAAGCTGGAGAGTCGAGACTGGGTTTCTTCTTTTAAAGATATGATTTTATATTTGGTTCAGGTTGCTTGGCTATGTGACTGTATTTTAAATCAATTTTGTATTTTTCTGCCGGATTAAAGATACTATGTGGATTATTGTATGGATAGGTTTTGGAAACCGCACGACAAGTGGCAAGTTTCCCCATTTCCTCAACTCCTGTACCTTATGATCAAATGAAGAACCAGTGTGAGGCACTTGTAACAGGGAAACAACAGAAAATGTCAATTCTTCACAGTTTCAAGCACCAGCAGGAGACTAGGGCACTAGTTCTTTCAAGTGAAAATGAAACGAAAGTTTCCCCTCTGCCAATTAAGGTTAGTAATTTTTTATCACGAGAGTTTATTTCTTTAGCAAAAGAAAAATATATAGTGAAAGAATAATATTTTCTTCAGGATCTACGTGACATTCAATTGGTTATACCTACAGACCTAAAGACAGTAGCAAATCATTTGCTTTATTATGATTCAAAGCCAATAATAAAACTTTTTTTTTCTAATAATCTTCCATAGATGATATTCTTAATCTCCCAATATCTTAATCTTAATAACCGGTTGTATTATTTAGAGAGAGAGAAAAAATCAATCACTAGCTTAAATCATTTATTTGTTTATTGCTACAAATATGGAGAGCCGACCATTTGGTCACACACACACACTCTGAACCTAAGGGTGACACCTTTGCATGATGCATTACAATCAGGTCCAAAGTTCGGATTATACATAAAGTTGTTTTTTAACATCGAAAGGATTATTATTTGTTACTTTGCCTTTTCTGTAGACACTGGATTATTCAGAAGGTGATCTGAAGTTAGTGAGTCAGCAGCCAATTCAAGCACAATATCAAGTTCGCCTATGTTCATATGACTTTGGACAGCAACATTCTTTGAAACTACCACCTGCAAGCCCCTTTGATAAATTCTTGAAAGCTGCTGGATGTTAATGGTACAAGATTGGCATAATAGATGTGTATGTAACTATTTATTTATATAGAGATGAACACTCTCTTTGTTTTTGTTTTGGTTAGCTGTTGTCTCTTTACCAATCAGTTGGTCTTATTTTCATTCTTTTTGTAGTGGTAAACTGGTTGTTTCTTTAGCTTCCTTCCACCCTACATGTCCAAAGTGAGTAAAATGTGCTCCATGGCGCCACACAGTGTGTCTTTCTCTTTTCTTTTTGTTAGGGGAGGAGCATGCTTCTTCCCGAAAATGTATGATTTTGTGGATATTTTTTCATAATAATTGTCAATATTCCAAGGGGTTTATTTTTGCTTGGTTAACACTTTTCAAAGTTTTTAAAACCAAACTGGTGTTTGAACGGATGAAGACATTGTTCTAGGTTCAAGGATCTAACGGTAGTTGAATCGTGGGTAAACTGTTTTGCATTTTTAAACATTACGTAACATTTTAAGTAATGCAACAATAAAAAATATTAAAAAAAGATGATCTAAAAATCTAAAAGAATTAGCATAGATGATTAAATTGGTGGAGAAATAACGAAGCGGTTAAAAATAATTAGCGAAACTGGTGTCTGAAACTGTTTCAAAAAAAATATTACTTTTCATTTTTCTTTGTTTTATTTAATTTAAAATATTTTTAAGATAATAAAAATGTAAATACAAATTTACATATATAGATGATATCTCTTGGGGAAGTACAATAAGACTCGGTAGTCTTACTTGGTAACTGATTGCCCTATTGGTCTGTCTCATCAATGTTTATCATATACTTAATGCACCTTCATGATCCTTAGGATATTTGTCACTTGACAATCAATCTTTGACGTCATATAACCACTACTGTCACAAGCTTGGACATTATATATGAATGACACTCATCGTATCTGCAACTGATTATTTGGATAAACACGACAAATGTGAAAATTGTGATACATGTTATCTGGTTCTTTATAAATATCCCATTATAACCTTCACTGGATACACACAATTCGTATATAATATATTGTTACTATCCCGAATATTGACTTGAGCGTGAAAGTCATTTTGTTGGTATGCTCCTCTTTTATATTTATTGAGGACTCTTCATTGATGTAAATCACAAAAAAGTTTTAAGAGAATCCCACGTAGGAGTTCATTTAGACTAGTATATACGAGAACATTTTATTATTACTTTTTAATTATTAATAATAAAAAAGTTTTTTTTAAGGTTTAGACAAATATAAAAAACTTTATTTTATTAAACAAACATATCCTACATAATTTATTTTTTTATGATAGTTTAAAAATTATTTTTATATGATTCAGTTTATTATTCAATACAATACATATTAATTGTGAATAATTTAACAAAAAATAAATTAATAAATTACAAAATTGGTATCATTACCATTATCATTCAAGTTTTTTTAAAACAAATGTTTTATCTAATGGAAAAAGAAATATTTTCAAGAGCTAAGATATGTGCAACTAAAATTTTAATTGTATCTAAAATCTTGAAGGATTTCCTTGAGTACAACCTACTTTTTATAATTTCGACATTATCTTTACATATATCCATACGGATTCATAATTCAGATTGACCCATTCCAATTGTTAATTCGTATGAACCATATTGACAATCTCATACAAATGATGATTTAATCAATTAAACTAATAGATCAATTATGTTATAAAATAATTAATTTTATTATATATAATACTAAATTTCTAGTATATATATTTAATACAAATATAAATTTATATAATTGTAACGATTATTTTTTATCTAATAATATGTTTTTTTACATATATAAATTTTAAATAAAAATCATAGATTTGGATAAAAATTTATATATACAAAAAAATTAATTATTAAATCAAAACTAATTATTAAAAAACTTATTATATAACTTAAATATGTATTAAATATATATTAAAAATTTTAATATTATATATAATAATAATAATTATTTTATAACATAATTAACTTAATTATATTCACTTTGATGTAAGGATTGTGAATCCTATAAGCTATTCGAATGAGCCTTACGAATCTTAATAAATAGCTATTCGACCTGAAAGGAACAATAGATAACAACATTTCGGGACTTGAATCCTACACATCCTTATGTATATCATGCACTATCCATTTTTAAAAAAAATCCCAACCTACCCCTTCTTTCTCCCGCAGATGCAGTAAACACGTAACCCCTTTCCATTCGTTCTTCTCTTCTTCCCACAATGCAATTTGAACCTCGCTTTCTAGTTCTTCTCTTCTTCTCCAATTCAACTCTTCTTTCTACAACCATCAACGGTTCCCGTGCAGAAGTATTTCTCCTCCTCTAACTCTTCATGTCACAGGTATGTTTCAACGCTTCACATTTATGTTGTGGACCTGTTTCCAGAACGATTATTTTTGCTTCTAGAATAGTTGTTCCGGAAACACCTTTTCTGAAAGCAAAAATAGTTGTTCTGAAAAGCCTATTTCGGAGTGCTTTCAAAAATGGTTATTCTGGAATTGCCATTATGGAATGGCTATTCCAAAATGCTTGTTCCGGAATGGTCATTCTGAAAGCGTTTTCCAGAATGCGACCCCACTCCCATCCAAACCAAAACCCAAATCCACCTCCCCCCACACCCACTAGAAAGGAAGAAGCAGCTTACCTTGGATGACGAAGGAGGAAGGGAACGAAAGAGGAATCATGGGAGGAGCACCACGCCGTGGAAGGGGTGCGCAACGTCGGGGGAGGAGGTGCGCCGCTGGGGAAGGAGGAGCCTTCACGCCGGAGGGAGGTGTTAGGATTAGGGGAAAAGATGCTAATTCATATGGGTAATAGGATAATTTCAAGTCCCCAACATTTTGGTTCCCGCCATAAAATATTTGGGGTTTATTGTTGGGCTCCGGAATGGCCCAGTAAATGCTTATTGGGCGGGTCACAGAGAACCGGATGAGATCCGTTTTGTACGGATCCGGGTTGCACACTACAGAAATATTTGGCGTTTTGGTTTGGAGCTAAGTGTGAATGAGGAGAAGAGAAGAAGGCTGAGAACAACAACGAAAAAGGGTTTTTGGTTTTGGACTCTGAAAGAAACTCAAAGTGATGCGTTTCATCGTTCTTTCGCCCAAACCCTAACCTCGTCCTCGTGCATTCATTCCCCGCGATCAGGTTCGCTCTCGATTTCCCCCTCTGTTTCGCGTCCTTTTCCGTTTCCATTCCTCACAACACTCGCATCATTCTCAATTTCACTGATTACTTTTTTTTTTTTTTTTGGTTATTGTCGTCTTTTTATGCAGTTTTATTGCTGAGAGCATTTAATTTAAGCTTGAATTACTCGTAGATTTGAGATTTCATGATTGAACATCTAGAAATGGCTATTAGTATTTGTCTTTGGGTTTTGGCATTCAGATATCTCTGTTGGAATTCAGTTCAGCCAAATTATTTTGGTGGAATTTTATTCTGACAGCTTTTAAGTTAAGTTCCACAAATTATTGGGTTGCTTGGATGCAAGCTATAGTAGTTTAAGACGAAGATACGCTGACAAACTGACATTTGATTGCACATGTGGAATTGAAATCACTCAGATGAACAAGAAATTTAGGAAGTTGTTTAGAGTGATAAGATCTAAAATTTGATATAAGATATGACTGCACTTGGGGCCAAGAGATGATGCAATTAATTTTTTATATTTGAATTTCTCTTGTGCTTGAACTTTTGAAATTTGAAGTAGACGGACAATAGTAAGATTGACTCTTGCGATTGAAGGATGATTTCCTTTTACCTCTGGTGGATAGAGAAATTAGATGAAAATTAAATCCTTCTCATAATCAATTTTCCCTTTTCATTTGTATGTTCCCTCAAGTGAGAAATTTTAAGCAGTTGCAGGCACTTTGGCACCTTTAGGTATCTGTATTTGTTTAATGTTTAAGGTGGCAAACTTCATGTGATGCTGTCCATCTCTTTCCTTTCACATTTCCTTATTTTTCTCCAGTTTTGCTCCCAAGATGTCTGGGCTTTGTTTTGTCTATATATCAAATTTTTAGGAACATCCTTAAAATTGTGGGATGATAGGATCACTCTGAAATATCAAAGTTGTTTTGTAAACGCTATGCAGAGCACTAGGAGAATCTAAAGGAGATTGAGATAAGATGCCATGTTAAAGGAATTAAAAATTTACATGATTCAGGACATTGGTGTCTTACTCAAGGTTCAATTGATAACCTTAAGGCCACTTTGAAAGATATTAATTCACTGGGAGGACCATAGCAACCTAGCTGGGATAATTGGAAATCTGAAGAGATGAATGTATTCTATGATAAAGTCATAAAAGTGTTAATGGTGCATGTTATTCCTATTGTATGTAGTACTGAAGATAGAGAAGCCATAAAAGTGATAGGAAAGCGTCAATTTAAATACTCCTTTGGATGCATTTGTTAAAAACACTAATTTAACTGAGAAATGTATATGTGCACTGAAATTGGGTCAATGAGCAAATGCTCCAAAAAACTTATAAGACTTGCTGAGTCTAGTCACTGTCAGGTCCTTAAGAACAATGTTAGAACGGGTGAGGAACAGAATCTGAGCAAGCTCAACACATTACACACGTATCGGGTAAAGAGTGTTATGCATCCTACACTGCAACATGGCATTACTATCAATTCTTTTTAACTTTTAGGTATTGCATTCCAAATAAAAGACTTGTTCTTAAAGGGAGTTTTGGATTTCCAGTAGGTTTTGTGAAGAATACTTTTCCTAATTCAAGGAATGGGTGAGGAATTGAAAAAAGATATACAGGAAAATGCCCTAGAAGGATCATGGGACCATATCCTTTTATCTAGTCATGAAGACAAATAATAGAGCCAGGGAGTCCCAAATAGGACTTCAATTCCAAAAATTTCTGTCATTTAAATTTTGAAATAAGTTTAAATTCCATGAAAACCAAAAGGATTCTTGCACAATTTTGGGGAGGAGGATTTAGAGAAGAAGGGTTATGAAGACATAGAATGGCACAATTAAAGGCGCATTTCCTATGCATAGGTCCTCCCTGTGAGCCATTAGCCTTCTTCAAGGAAGGCAAAGACTTAAAGGTAGAGGAACCTTGAGAAATAAATTTCCAAGCACTAGAATGAGAGGCTTGGAAGACATTTTTGGCATCATTCCTTTTTGGATCTTCTACAGATTACCTGGTGCCAGAGGAATCGAGGTTCCAAAGGAGAATAGCAAAGCAATGTCAGAGCAATGTTCTTAGACGCAAAATGACCAAGACCCCATAGCTGTAGTAGCTTTTCTGTCTTCTTTTGATCTCTGTTAATCTCCGACTATTTATGAGATTATGCAAGATGGCTAGTGAAACCATTCTTAATAGGCAACTTTCTAAGCCATTTCATGTGCTTCTTAATTTGTTTTTGACTTGTATACAGTGAATGTCTTGAGGTGCTTCTTTACAAAATTATGACACCAAAATTTGTCATTGAGGCTATTTAATTTCAGTCATGTGGGGGCTTTTCGTAGTTAATGTCTTGAATGCTTCCCTATACAGTACTTCCTCCAGTCTCAAATATAAGGAAAAAAACATTTTCTTGGTCTCAAATATAAGAAAATTTAAACTAACTTTACCTTATTTAATGCTAGTATCTCTAAAACACCTTTCATTTATTTGAGGTGTTAGTTTGAATGACTCTTTTCTATTCTTGGTACCAAGTTCCAATGAAGGATAAATTGGGAAAAAATGATTTTTTAATTGAAATGGTGCAATTAAATGTGGTTAACTAACTTTTTTAGTTAGTGTAAATCGTTTTTTTTTATCTTATATTTTAGACCAGACGGACTATAAGCTAGCAATTTTTTAAATTGGCCACCCCATGCCACATTCTGGCATTCACTACTTTTTTATACTGTGTATTATTTTGATGTTATTTTGAATTTAGATTGAGTTGGTTAACTAAATGACAGTTTAATTTGCTATAATTTAATCAAAGCAGCCATCTATTCAGATTTACTTTAAACAGTGTAAATATAACAGTACCACTTTTACTTATCTTATTATTATAATAAATATTACTTTTTGCAGATAAAAAAAAAAAGATTTACTTGAAACAATGATTTAACATATTCTAGTTGCTAGTTACTAGAAAATTAGATTTCTACTGAATTTATTTATTCTTAAAGAAGAGATGTATCACCATGAATGAGGACAACAGGTAGGTATTCCTGTGCTTGTAATGATTGATTTCTGTTTTGCGTGATGAATGCATCAACCTTAAACACTAAATCTGCAGTACTTAACATTAATAAGGATGGAACTGTTTATATTGTATCATTCTTATTCTCTGTCCTAACTCTTTGGGGGCTACCTTAATTGGAGCCTCTAGGGTGGTGTGTAATCTCACATCAACTAGAGATATGGCTTAAATACAACTTATAAAGCTTGGGTATTCCTCACCTTACAAGCTAGTTTTGTGGGGTTGAATTAGGTCATAGGCCCAAATTCCAACAATTGTTATAAGTCCTTGTATGCATATTAAATATATAAATACCTTGGAATGATCACAGGACAGTGGAATTGTTTGACCAACTTATTTCTGATCTTTCTACAACTGATTCATTCTGGTAGTTCTGGTAGTTGTTACCACAAGCAAACCAGCCATAATTGATTTATTTCACAGTATTTGAAATTTTCCAATGTTTTTATGTGTATTTCAGGTGTGTTTTTATCCATTGCAAACAGCATGAATTTTGCAGCATCATTGTGCAGAAGATTGAATATCAAGGAACTTGTGACATATGTTCCTGTGTATAGAAGCACCAGTGGTATAACTTCATGATCCTATATTTGCTATTGTATAATGTATTTCAAAAGTAATCTACACTAATGGTTTATTGTCCCCCACTATTTTATTTTTAGGTGTTTCTGGAGAAGGTTTGAATTTGGCGTTCAGGCGTTGGGCTTCCAAAAAGACTGCTGGTTCCACAAAGAATGGACGGGATTCAAAACCCAAGAACCTTGGAGTGAAGAAATTTGGTGGGGAGGTATTTGTTTTATTCTTTACGAGTATGAGTATTAATTTTATTCAATGCAGTTAGAGGAAGACAAAACTGAACCTGGATGTTCTGGACATGATCCATTTACTCATGATGTAACACTTTTCTTACTATGCAGAGGGTGATACCTGGAAATATCATTGTTCGACAGCGTGGCACTCGTTTTCATCCAGGAAACTATGTTGGACTTGGGAAAGATCATTCTCTGTTTGCATTGAAAGAGGGATGGGTGAAGTTTGAACGGAACAAGTTGACTGGTCGCAAGTGGGTGCATATTGAGCCTAAGGAAGGTCATGTTCTCCACCCTCTGTATGCAGCAGATGGTTCTGCATCTGAACTCAAAGTTGCTGTCTAAGTCTCATCTGTCATCCATGATAGAAATTTTTATTTACTGACAAAATTCAGCTTTACCTTCTTGGCTTCTGTGAACTTCTAGATCTAAAATTGAAAAACTAGTCAGGTGTTTTGGTACATTGGAAGCATTTAAAAGATTGAGTCCAGAAGGCAAGATTAGTTGTTACTTCAGCATGCTAGAGACTTGCTCCTTTTTGTATTTGTCAAATTATGCCTGATTATTAGACTGTAATTGGTTAGGGCGAGTTTGATCAGATCATGTAGGAATAAGGTTCAATTTTACCAATATGTTCAACTACATTTATGAAAGCACTTCTCTACATTTATGAAAGCATTTCTACTTGACACATCGTTAAACTTATCTTTCCATGATCTTTTCTTGAATTCTCAAAGCTCATTTGGCTCCATCAATTGCTATCTTAGATGTGCTACCAAAGGCACTGGGGTTAGCTAGCTAATTTGTAACCAATTATTTAGCTAGCATTTACCTTAGTTAAATAATTTTAGAACTATGTCTTAAAGTAATTCGATGGATGATTGACTTGATAATAAGATCATGGGTCTTATGAAGGTAGACAAGATCCTCTAGATTGGCCATAGGCCCTTCATTTTAAATAATACGGTTCTTAATGTTTACAGCATCCTTGCTATAATTTGTGGTATTCTTTTTCTTGTCAAAATTTTCAGTGCTACTAAATTGGTGGGGGATGATCATAATCACCATTCTATTTTCTAGAGACGAGTGCTTGGTGGTTGACAAAACCCCGTTTACTATTTGTGTGTTTTACAGCTCTCTCTCTCTCTCTCTCTCTCTCTCTCTCTCTCTCTCTCTATATATATATATATATATATATATATATATATATATATATATATATATATATATTAAATCCACTTAATACTTGTTTGGTAGTCAAAATAAGATAATGACAAATAAGAGAACTAAATAAAAGTATGAAAGGATATAACAGGTTGGCAATTTCCAACTTACCTTAAGTAAAAATTGTTCACTCTATAAATGCAACTTGTAGATGAAACTCCCACCCTTATAATACTCTGCTTCACTAATCACAATATTACCGTTTACAATAGTAATGATATGATGTCTTGACTTGATAAATATCTTTTCCAGCCAAATTATGATTAAATGTAAAATAGCGCAACACTCGAACTGTTAAAAGATAAATGTATGTTAAAATAATTAACATACGGTTTACATAATTGTTTTTTTATAGAACGGAAAAAGGAAATGGTACATGTGCAGGAGGTATAATATACACTAAAATCAGGAAAAAAAAATATGGAAGAAAATTCTTGGTCCTAACATGAACACAACTTTAAATTGAGGAATCAACACTAAATGTTGTAAATTGTTTAAGATACTTTTTGTACTACCTATTTTTTTTTTAAAAATCAACTATTTTTTGTATTTTTGAGATATTAAAATAAAATTGCGTATCTCTACTTTTTAAGATAATTGTTGTAGATAAATAATATCTTTTCTTTAACTTTTATGTTTACACTTCTGCACAACATAAGATTACTAACATTTTTTTTATATCTATGTATATAATAATCACAATTGTTTATACATTAGAGTATGACACCATGCCTGCATAAAAAAGAAAAATCGTATAATAGAAAAAATTATTACAATGTACTACAATGTGTTTCCGCTAGTTAATTATAAAATCGATATCTTTATAATTACTGTTTCGGTTTTGAAAAACAAATATTTCATTTAAAGGAAAAAAGAAATATTTTAACCATCCAAATCTTGATATGAAAGTTATTGGACCTGAAAAGAAAAAATAGATAGCAATATTTCGGATTTTTCTTCCTACACCCAGCATTTGTTCTTGTTCACCTAGCATTTAGGATGAAAACTCAAATACACGCTTACGTTATAACCTATACGGATTGTCAATCCGTAAGGCCATGAACCTCCACGGCAAGGTTGACAGTGACAAAGTACACAGACAGCGTGAGAGGGAGACGCTCCGCGATGAGGTTGGAGCGAAGGGCGATGCTGAGGAGTTGGCGCTGTCACGAGGATCACACACCACGCCCACTTCCTCCCCCTCCTTGGCCAGCGTCGTCACGAGGATCTTAGCAACCTTGTGTGACTCTGATGTGATGATGCTGCTATGCAAGACTAGAGGGAGGGCGATGGCCATGAAGGAGGTGGCGGTGCTATGACGCGTCAGAAGTTGGAGTGAAGGGCGATGGCAGTGGCGGTGCGAGGAGGTGGCGATGTTACGGTGCGGCAGAGGTGGTGTAACAAAATTGGTGAGGAGGAGGTGGGGAAGGTAATGGCCTTACGGATTTGCTATGGATTATGAATCCATATGTTTTAAAAAGGGGTAATTTTGGTAAAACGAAAATATTTGGGGTTTATTGGTGGGCTCCGGAATGGCCCAGTAAATGTTTATTGGGCGGGTCATAGAGAACCGGATGAGATCCGTTTTGTACGGATCCGGGTTGCACACTACAGAAATATTTGGCGTTTTGGTTTGGAGCTAAGTGTGAATGGGGAGAAGAGAAGAAGGCCGAGAACAACAACGGAAAAGGGTTTTTGGTTTTGGACTCTGAAAGAAACTCAAAGTGATGCGTTTCATCGTTCCTTCGCCCAAACCCTAACCTCGTCCTCGTGCATTCATTCCCCGCGATCAGGTTCGCTCTCGATTTCCCCCTCTTTTTCGCGTCCTTTTCTGTTTCCATTCCTCACAACACTCGCATCACTCTCAACTTCACTGATTACTTTTTTTTCCATGGATTTTGGGTTATCATGTTTCTTGTTGTTCGCTTCACTCTTCCTTCTGCGAAAAACGTTGTTTTTTCCCTTTATTAAATATTTTTTTAATGTTATTTTGTCGTTTGAATGATGAATACGGTGTTTGTTTGGTGGTTAGTTTGAAGATTGCATGTTGGAACATGACACTTGTATTTATGGTAAATGTTGCATCTCAATTTGAGGATTGTGTTTCTGGTTTTCGTTGCAGCTTCTCTGTCTGTCTCCTTATGATAGACAACATTCTGTATCAATGTAAAAAAAAAAATTAAGCTTTTTTATTTCATGTTTATGTAGTTTTTGCACCTAAATTGTCTTGCACATACATTTGGCTTCTCAAAGTTCTGTAGAGCAATGCTTTTGTTGTGATTCTTGGAATAGTATTCGAAATTTTACCCATGCAAGTGGGAAAAGGCTTTTGTTGTTATTGTTGTTGTTTCTTTAGCTAGTATAACTTTTAAAAGGTTTTATGTGAACCTGTTGTGAAGTACTTTAATTGGTTGTTTCATGCTTATGATATGATCAATGTTCTTTTTATCAAGAAGAAAATGTTCAAAAGCAACTTTATTTTTTGGTATTCCTCATGCGTTTAAGGACGACCTTGGTGTTTTTGGTTAACCTTGTGTTATTTTTGTGTACTCCTGTATCTTGGGAAAGTTTTAAGTGCTGTAGATTCTGCTAATTTCTGCAGGTGTTGCTGACTGAGTTCTGCTGATCATGTGAATTTTTTTTTTAATTGCAAAATTTAGCATTGCTTCATGTATCCAAAACAGTCAGGCCAAGATGGCCCTGATTCCAGACAGGTACGCTCAAGTGATAGGATCAAGACAAGGCCAAACGTTTATGGCCGGCCATATTTGTATTACAACCAAAATCATAGGCACACCAGGAAAAGCAAGATCAAGACAAGGACAGCAGCTTCACAGATTGCTAAGATGTTGCGTCCAGGGAATCGAAAATCAAAAGATTCTAATACTAATGTAAGTATCTGTGTATCAAAAAAGTTCTAGAAGCATAATTCTTAATGAGGATGGCCATCAATTTTATTGTTTAAATTGCATAGACTCTGTTATAAATCCCTCAGATTGTCAGATGTGACATGGATGCCAATGAAATCCCCCCCCCCCCCCCCCTCCCTGAGTCAATATGTGGAAATATGAAGTTATGAATATATCTGATTTTTTTAGGGTCAAGAATATATGTATGTAATTATTAAGGTTGTTTGGTTTGAGAATTGAGAAAACGTTTTCCATATTACTTTTTTCAAATGTTTGTATGGAAAATAGTGAAAACATAAAACGATAAAAAGGCAATTGTGGCAGCATGATGAGTCGCGGGTAAATACTATTAATTAGTTGTAAATACTCTGCTATATGATAGTGTTTCTGTGTTTATTGATGACACAGTATTAATAGTATTTATTGACAACATAGTATTTGTATGCAATAGTTTTGCAAAAGGTTTATCTCTTAAATGTGTCTTGGATATTATGATTTCCTGCATATCATTAATATGGTCTGGTCCCTTAGATCTAGTTATAGGACCTTGAACAGGTCTAGTTGTAATTCATTAGGTTCTGACTTCTTACTCCTTTGTGGTCTATTTCAAGCAAAATTTGGGCTTGTTGGAGTGAACCTGGCAATAACCTTTCTTAAAATTCCTGCATAATATTATTATTTTTACTGCAAACTAGTTTATATGCTTGCTTACAGAAATAATCGCATGAACTGTCCATCCTAAGACATAGCAATTATAGAATTACTCAAACATAACATGTGCCATACTAACAAATGGAGATAACATCCAAACACTAAGTTATTTATTGTCTAAGCCTAATATTCTAGACATGATAGTTGACACTTGGTTCTTCCATTCCTCCATTGCCTTCACTGATAACTTAAACAAAATGCATTACTTTAGCAATCAAGTTTGATTGCTCAGATCATAACTAAAACTAGTCTCTGGCCTTTGCTTCACTGGATATGATTGTACAGTAGCTATTCTCCTTGTTTCTTTGTTTTGGCCTCTTTTGACATCTTTGACAGATGCAACTGATTGTTTTTTATTAGTTGGCATAATTTATTAGTAGGTAGTGATGGATTTGATTATTTTCCCTATCTTGTACTTGTGTGCATTTATTTCACTTATTGCTAAGAATCATGTCATTTGCTGAGTTTGCTCAGATGATAAATGTAATTTGTCAGTATTATATGGATATATTTAAATCCTTGGGCTGTGTTATCTGTGCTTCTCACAGTCTGGCTCTGCCAACCTTCGACGTTCAACAAGGAAGAGAAGGCTTAATGTAAATCTTGAAGATTTTACAGACAGCTCTGGAGCTCAAGATGAAGACTTAATGGTGAGGTTTTATACTCCATTCAATATAAAATTGTGTGATAAATTTGAATTTGCTATAATTTGGGCTGAAGGTATGTGGCCATGTTTCAGAGACCACCTACATATTCATCATTGAGAAACCGGATGAAAAATAGTGTCAGACGGGATGGTTTGATGTCTAATAAGCGCAAAAGAGCAGCGGAGACTAAACAAACACCTCGACGTGAAGGTCTACGTCCTCGCCGTTCAAAGGGTGCTGCAATAGAACGATTAATTTTAGAATCAGATGATGAGCAAGACCTTTCAGAGGAAAAGGTTGATGAGGATGAAACAGAAAATGGAAATGATGCAGATGATGGCCAAAATGAGATTGAGGGGGACGCTGAGGAGGAAGATGAAGATGAGGACGAAGGTGATGAAGATGGTGATGATGAAGAGGGTGAAGAAGAGCAGGATGGAAGAAGGCGCTATGATCTTCGAAATCGTTCAGATGTCCGCAGGTTCTCTATGGAGGAAGGGAAGGCCCGGCCAAGATCTCCAAGAAGAGTGTTACATCAAGGTATGGGAACTAAGGTCAACAGAGATGTAAGGAAAGGTGGATCACGAGTTCATAAGCGTCATCGTTTAGCGAGGCCTGAAGATTCTGATGACTCCCTTCTTGTGGATGAGCTGGACCAAGGCCAAGCTATTCCATGGGGGCGAGGTGGCAACAGATCTGGTCCGCCTTGGCTATTTGGGGGCTTAGAGATGCATGGAACAACAGCTTTTGGATTAAATCTTGCTGCATCAGGTTGGGGTCATCAGGGTGATGCTGTGGCTACTCTAACTTCGGGGATTCAAACTGCTGGACCAAGCTCTAAGGGAGGGGCAGATATCCAACCCTTACAGGTTGATGAGAGTGTTAGTTTTGATGATATAGGTGGGCTCTCTGAATACATTGATGCTCTTAAGGAAATGGTTTTCTTTCCATTATTGTATCCAGATTTTTTTGCAAGTTACCACATAACTCCACCTAGGGGGGTATTGTTATGTGGGCCCCCTGGCACAGGGAAAACGTTAATTGCAAGAGCTTTGGCTTGTGCTGCTTCTAAAGCAGGCCAGAAGGTTAGCTTTTATATGCGCAAAGGAGCAGATGTGTTAAGCAAGTGGGTTGGTGAGGCTGAAAGACAATTGAAACTACTCTTTGAGGAAGCACAAAGGAATCAACCTTCTATTATCTTTTTTGATGAAATAGATGGACTTGCACCTGTGAGGTCTAGCAAGCAAGAACAAATTCACAATTCCATTGTGTCTACTTTGCTTGCTTTGATGGATGGCCTTGACTCTCGTGGGCAAGTTGTTTTAATTGGAGCTACTAACAGGATTGATGCTATTGATGGAGCCTTACGGCGCCCTGGTAGATTTGACCGTGAGTTTAACTTTCCTCTGCCTGGTTGTGAGGCACGTGGTGAGATATTAGACATTCACACTCGTAAGTGGAAGCATCCTCCTCCAAATGAGCTGAAAAAGGAACTTGCAGCTAGTTGTGTAGGTTACTGTGGTGCTGACCTGAAGGCTCTTTGTACTGAAGCTGCCATCCGTGCATTCCGTCAAAAATATCCACAGGTTTATACTAGTGATGACAAATTTGTCATTGATGTTGATTCTGTCAAGGTAGAAAAGACTCATTTTATTGAAGCCATGTCTACCATTACTCCTGCTGCTCATAGGGGAGCTATTGTGTACTCTAGGCCTTTGTCTCTAGTAGTTCAACCATGTCTTCAGAGACATTTAGAGAAAGCCATGTGTAGTATATCTGATATTTTCCCTCCAGCTTCAATTACATCAGAGTTGACCAAACTTTCGATGCTCTCCTACGGGTCTGCAATTCCACTTGTGTATCGGCCTAGGCTTCTGCTTTGTGGTGGTGAAGGTACAGGGCTGGTAATTATCTTGGAACCTTCTAATATTATTGAAAGTTTTTCCTTGCAGCAACTGAAGACTGAATATACTTACTGCTCTAGTTTAACAGGATCATCTTGGCCCTGCGGTTTTACATGAGCTGGAAAAATTTCCCGTACATTCATTAGGACTTCCATCTCTTCTGTCAGATCCTAGTGCAAAGACACCAGAGGAGGCATTGGTACATATATTTGGTGAATCTAGAAGAACAACACCATCAATTCTCTATTTACCACAATTTGATGTTTGGTGGGAGACTGTGAGTATATCTAGGTTATCTGTCAATATATATGCTAAATGAACTAATCTGCATGCCCAAAATTTGCTTCTCACTCTGACAGGTTTCCTAATATTGAATTTCTGTTTTTGATGCAACCTGTGTTTGATTGGTTTAACTATCTTGCAGGCTCATGAACAGCTCCGGGCTGTTCTCCTGACTTTGCTAGAAGAATTACCATCTGACTTGCCTATCTTACTGCTTGGTACATCCTCAGTTGCACTTTCTGAAGTTGAGGAAGTGCCTACTTCCATTTTCCCTCATCGCTCAGTGTACGCTTGATATAATTTACTGCAAATCTTTTTTTAGTTCCAAGGCAAAGAAAGTTTCTTTTTTCTTTATACCAGTACTACGGATGTAATTATATTGCTATAAATGGGTGGTTTGTAGGGTGGAAATTAATAATGGAACTCAACAAGGCTTCCATTTTTTGTAGAATAAAAAATCTTCTTAGTTTGCTGATGTAGAGCTAGTGTTTTCTGAAACTCTTTCTTTTGTCAAAATTCCTGTTTTTACAAAGGAAACATAGGCCAGAGGTATCCATCACATTACTTTTCATGCATTAGTACTATTAAGAGTGGTAAAAATACCAGCATTGCAAATTTTAATGCTTCCCATCATTATTCAGTGCCCTGTTTCCTTACCAAAGCTTTTATAGTTGGTTATTTATTTTCACAAGTATTTGAATAACTGTAGGTTTGTTCAAATGCTAAGGCTGAACGTTTCTTATAATCTATATATTCCTCTTTGAATTTGAAAAGTATTCTTCATGTCTTTGTTTCTGTGTTCACCCTCCATTTCCCTTTGGAACAGTTATGAAGTGAATATGCCATGTGCCAAAGATAGGACTTTGTTTTTCAATGTTTTGATAGAAGCTGCTATGTCAATATTGTTGGAGGGAATCAACAAGAAATCTCAAGACACCGGATGTCTCCCAGAACTTCCCAAGGCACCGAAATTGGCTAGTGGTCCAAAAGTATCTGAGCTAAAAGCAAAGGTGGAAGCTGAGCAACATGCACTTCGTAGATTGCGAATGTGCCTTAGAGATGTTTGCAACCGGTATGTCAACCTATGCCTTATGTACAGTTGTTTCCTTCATTTGACTCATTGACGCCTTTAACTGTATGCATCCTCGCTCTCTCTCTCTCTCTCTCTCTGAAAATATATTTTTTGTCCGTTACAGGATTCTGTATGACAAACGATTTAATGCCTTCCATTATCCAGTGACAGATGAAGATGCACCAAATTATCGTTCAATTATACAGAACCCAATGGACGTGGCTACCATCCTGCATCATGTTGATAATGGTGACTATATTACAAGTGCTGCATTCCTGCAGGACATCAATCTCATTGTTTCCAATGCAAAGGCATGTATCTTGTGCCTTAAGTGTTCCTTTTTTGGTTGGGCAATATATATATTGAAAATGCTTCATAAAATACTTCTAATATTCAAAGCATGTCCTATGTTTGATCCTTCTTTCTGCAACTCAGGCTTACAATGGAGAGGACTACAATGGTGCTAGGATTGTTAGTAGAGCTTGCGAGCTCCGTGATGCGGTACGTGGACTTTCTTTTGCCTTAAGTTATACATTGTAGTTTTTGATGTTGTCTGTTGTCTAGCAAATGCTCTTCTTTGTCTTACTCTTTTTTCTTACTTTTTTCAGGTGCATGGGATGCTCTCACAGATGGATCCAGCACTGGTTGCATATTGTGAAAAGATTGCTAGCCAAGGTGGCCCAGTTCAGTTGTCTGATGAATTAGGGGATTCTACATTCCCTGCTACTCCTGTTGTGCTGCTGGGTCAAAGTACTAGAATGAGTGCTCGACTTCGCCATGTCCAACCAGAAGTTAATATGAATCAGAGTTACGAAGTATTGAAGCGAACTAAGAAGATCGCTGAAGTGCATGCAGGTATGAATTGAATGCCTTTGCAGCATGAATTCTTTCCGTGTAAAATGGTTTCCTTAAATGTCATCCATAGCCATACATACTGTTGTTTCTGTTTTGCTATCATGATTCATGAAGTTTGAATACTTTCAAGTTATCCAAATTAAGACAAGCAATAATGGAACATGGAAGTGTCAGTATTTTGTAACCTGAGCTGTTATTTTGGTCGTAATTCATAAGAATGGGTGAGCCGTGATAGTTGTGAGTAGGTAGGCATCTTTAAAAATTGTAGATTTTCTATACTACTTCAAAGTCCTCACGCTTGTCATGTACTTAACTTTTATATACTTGGAAAAAGCTGAAAAAAACAATGATACTGGTGTTGCTTGATTTCCAATTAATGATTAATTTCCTGTTCACTTTTTTCCTGATGGTTCAAATACTGATTTTAAAGTTTATTGAAAATTTGCGTTTCATAGCAGAAGACAAGTCACAAGAAGATTCGGTACCCCCAAAGTCTTCCCAGGAGCATCAAGCCAATGACACAAATTCTGAAAGGCTGGAAAATGTGTCAATTGAAGGAGATTTGCATGGAACTTGTACAAATAACCTTGCTGATGGCAACAGTCCTGATGATGTCACAATGCTAGATGGTGAATTTTCAGGAGAAGTAGAGTCTGTCAAGCAGCTTTTTGTGAAGCGTAGTGAAAATTACAGCATTCCACAACTTGAAAGGCTTTACACGAGAGTTATGAAGGGCGTGTTTGAAACCAAAAATAAAGGAGTGAATGGGGATCTTAAGTCTTCGGTTTTGAAGTTTTTGTTGAATTTTGTAGAGGATGATGCAAATTTCTAATTACTGGGTTTTTCTTCTCCTCCAATGATTTAGAAAAAGGAAAGATTTTTACTGTAAAGTCGGGATTTTTTTAATTAAAATGTCATTTGATTGAGTACAAGAGTTCCCTTTCTTCTCCCTTCCCGAGAGCCACAATTGTCCAAAGCGATGTATAGTAGTGTGTAACCATTTATTCTGTCTCTATTCTGAATTATCGTAATTATAGGATATTAGGATTAGATGCCAGCAGCATGCTTAAACGTCAATGGTCAGTCAGAGAGATAGAACTTTTTTTTTGTTGCTGTCAACCAATAGCAACTACTATTAAAAAAATATGTTCACTACCATATAACGCATTTTCTAAAAGTTAGTAATGGTCAGTTATTAATTTCGTAGATTTAATTACAATTTAACCCTCATGATGGATGCCTTTAAGTTTAACCAGAAGGGTTGACGTGTTTGGATTTTTGTTCAAGTTTTAAGTCTTGATAAGAGATTAAAAAAAAATTATAAAAAAAATAACACGTTATTGTTTTGATGACCAAACAAATTAATCGGCCATTAACACTAACATCATTGTTATTGTTATTAGTTAAAGTTGTTATTTGACAATATTAACCAAAAGTGGTAACCAAGAAAAAACTTCCAAGAGATTTTTATTGATTAAAATTTAGATTAAAGTTTGTTGACTCGGGGGAGGGTTTTCAAGGGTCAAATATTACTCTTTCTCGAGGTATCAGAATCACGATAAGAGCTGGCTTAGTTTGATTTGTACAGAATCAAGTTCAGCTGCTTTGCTCAGAATCCGTGTGGTGTGCGCTTTTTTTGTAATATTTTTCGTTTTTTGTAACAGTCAAAATGGCTGTATCAGGTGTTTCATTTGGGGTGCTGATATTCAACTATGTTTTTGTAACTTATGGTTTTTAAGATTATCTTTTTATGTGAATAAATGAATTGACCTCCTCCTCCCTTTCCCACGACAAAACGAAGCAAAACACTGAACAATGTCTGCTTCCTGTCAACTAAATTAATTAGATCTGTTTATTAACCCTAAATCTAAATCCCATTCTGAAATTCCCGCACCGCAAACTCCTCCATTTTCATCCCCGTTGCCGCTGTGTGCCGTGCCGTGATTTCGCCGTGGCCGCCGCGGTGGTCCAGATTTGCGCTGGTCTTTGACAACAGCTTCACGCAGAAAGGAACAAGTGTTTCCTTCGTTACGAAAGAGGTGTGATTCCCAACCCTTTTCCTTCTTCCCTTCTTCAATCCCCTTTCTCCAACAACAAAACCCTCCAATGTCATTCCGATTAGCGTTCGATCATATACAAATTCCATCAGCCACTCTGTTTGTTAATTTCAACATTCAAAAGAAATGGGTATAAACGACATTTTATGCAACTTATAAATATTTAATTATCATTTTTATTATTTTTTTGTACTGTTCACCCATCCTGGACCACCTGATGCACAAGTCCACCCTATAATTCGCCAGAGATTAAAAAAAAAGGCACGGAACTAAAAAAAATAGTAGTCTTTTTTATTTGATATACATAGACTTTTTTTGGTTTACGCAAGAAAATTTGCACTAATCATCTTTCACACTATTTAGCAGTTTCTTTATTTTTTAAAATAAGTAATTTTTGTTTTTTTTATTAGTTGGATTGTTACTTAATCATCCAAAAAGTTAAAAGTTAATTTTAATATAACATATTAATGTTAACACTGATGACATAATACTTATGTGAAAAAAAAAAAAATTAAACAAAAAATAAAAATAAAAAATATTTTATTTTAAATTAAACTCACCATCATTTATTTGTAGACAAGATAAAAAAATGACTAAAAGACTTGTTTATTATTGTTTTTATGTATAATTTTATATGTTTTTATTTTAAATAATTTCCATATTTTATTTTAATTTTATTAATTTGTAATTAATTTTCATAAATTAATATGTAAATTATTTATAATTTTTGTATTCATTTTAATATATAAATGATTTTTACTCTAATTATTTACATAAAATTAAAAATATTTATATATTAAATATTTTTTAATTTATAAATTTTTATAATTTAAAAAAATTAATAACTTGACTAATGATACATAAATGATAATGTTAACATAATTAATTAAACAAAATAAGTGTTTTATTTTTATTGTCTTGTCTATGAATAATTTTATGTAAATAATCAGAGTAAAAATAATTTATATACTAAAATCAATTTAAAAAAATATGTAAATAATTTACATATTAATTTATAAAATTTAATTAGAAATGGTAAAATAAATATAAAATTATGTAAACTATTTCTATTAATAGAGGGTCTTAAAAAACAAAGAAACATAAGAAGTGTTTTAGTGATTTATTATTTTGTCTATAAATAAAAAGTCATGAGTTTCTATTAAGATATTTTTTATTTTTTACTTTATTTAATTTTTTTCCACGTAAACATTATGTCAAAAGTTTACATAAACTCCACGTGAGAAGGATAATCTTTTGCAGTATTTTAATTGAATTTTTGGTAAGATTATTTAGCAGTCCTCTTAAATCTTTTTTGTAATAATTTTTTTCATGTATTCATTACGAATTTAGTATTTATTTGACAATTCACTATATATTAAAGCAGTAATTTTTTATATGAATATATGATATATCCCATAGCAACGTCCTTTGTTCTCTTTCATCGTGTTAAAAAATTTAAATTTGAATTGAGCAATAGCATTTGTAAGATTTTATAGCCGTTCCTCGCAAATATATGTGTGTGTGCGCGTGTCTTATGATCCGAATAAACAATGAAATGTACCAAAAATACAAGCCAAGTGTTGATCCCAAAAATAACAGTAGCTACATGATTTTTTTTTGTGTCAAATTACATCTGCTGTTTGTTATTTATATTCATTTAAATCTTAGTTTACTTTTTTACATACTTTTTCACTCAATTTAATCATCTAACTTAATTTTTATTCCTCTGTTAGTTTTTTTTCCTAACTTCTTAATGAAGTAATACTATTATCACTATCAAAAGGAGTAACTCAATTAATTGAATAATAATAAAAAGTACTATAATTGCTAACCTTGTCTCTATTCAGAACGTTATTCTGGTTTAATATTTTCATGCTTCCCTCTGCATCCTCTTCTTGCTTCCATCTTCTTGGCTAGAATGACCTTTCCTGCTATGTCTCAATAATAAGGACTATTCCTTACTTGGTTTCGATTCGTAATAATAAGGACTATTGCTCCTTTTTACTCCCTAGTCTAAAGTGATATGTTTTCCTAGGATTATCTTTCTAATTGAACCCCTTAACTTGGATCACTTTTGGAAATATGATCCAGTTTAAGTTTATTTAAAAAAAAAACACTTTTTCTTAATAAAAAAGCTATTTTATGCCTTTTATGTATTTATCTAAACTGTTCTTTTTAAAAGTAATTTTCTAGCTTTTTTAGGAAACAACTCCAATCTTTCTTAAAATAATCATTTTTTAAATAAAAAATCACTCTTTAAGTTTAAAGTAAAAAAAGATCCATAGTACTAACAATCTAAAAGAAAATCAAGTCATACACAAACTAACTTAGCAATCATGGAAATAAAATTCACTTTAGTAATCTCTCCATCTGAAGGGAATCTCAAGACTTTCAACCATGTGGATACTTTGCTTCCAGAAAAAAAAATAAAAAAAAATTAGCAACCATGTCGAAAGAAAACGGTGAGGAAAAAATTGAAACACACTTGTTTGGTTATGTGTCACAAATGTGACGTCTCGATGGAAGCTGTTGCTTATAGCTTTTGTGTCATTTTAACATTTGGCACGAGTCATTTTAGCATTTGATATGATTGATTTCATGCACATCGGGTCGGGCTTGCAAACAAGACTAAACTGAGATGGAAGAAATGTCATTAATTCCGTCAATGCGTCCATAACAAAATAACCATATGAATTATTACAGTTTTCTTTATATTGTTATTATAGAGGAGAAAACCAAGAACCACAAGGGAAGCATGCCATTTCTAAGCTCCCAAGATCACTGGACTATTTTTTCCTTTAAATTAGTCAACATCAAAGCTGCAGCTGATTCTCTTGCTTCAGAAGGATTGGAACCCACGTTACCCTCAAATGAACACTGAAAGTCCACTCCTTTAACAGTTACATTGGCTTTGAATCCACCTTCAAAAGGAAACACTTGTTAGATTTGATTTGTTAGATCATGCTGCATAATGTTTCCTCAACATAGATACATGAATAACTGCTGGCCATTAATAAGGTCAACAAAAAGTGCAATGATTAAATCCTAATTATACCTAATTAAATTAAATTTAATAGTGCATAAATTGATTCATGAAGAGAATTTATGCTTCTCATGTATTTTGGCTAAATTCGATAGTCTTACTTACCATCTGCATGGGATAAATGATAAGTTGGTAGGACCCAATTGTTTTCGTGACATGTATTGTCTAGTTCCTGCAAGATTAACAAGGTTCTAAATACTTGTTTTCAATGAAGATAAAGGGGATGGTTGGATCGTTGAGCTAATTAAATCAGTCCCTAAACATATACTATTGAAAAATGTCATACAAGAGAAGAGAAAATATCACAGAACAGAGGTTGGTAAGTAATAAGTCAAACTGAGGCACTTCACAAAGATGTACACAGCACAAAATGAAAAAAGTTAACCTCATGTTGGACTAATGGAAGAATCTTTACCCATATTTGGGTATATATTTGAAGACTTGCATGGATTACTAAGCTTTTGGTGAGCAGTAAAAGTTACAATTGTAAAGATGAAGCCAAGCAGCGTATAAATGATGCTCACTGAGGGGGATTGTTCGATTCAAATCAAATCCAATTTGCATAACCCAACAGAAATACTTCTTAAATCACTTCATTCTAGTTTTAGTATGTGTCTGTCAGAAACAATGCTTCCAAGCAATTAGCAACAACCATTTCATCCTGTGTGCATACTTACTAAATAGAATAATCATCATATAAGTGGCAAAACATTTTCTCCTCTTTTACTCAAATCTCTGAAATTACTTGGTGATTATATTAATGCACCACGATTAGAAACACAAATCATAGACCTATTGAATAGGACAAATAACCCAACAAAATATATTTTTAGGTTTCATGTAGTAATAAAAAATTCAAATGTAAAAACAAGTAAATAGAATATGGCTTGCCTGGCATGGACTTTGTGTTAAAAAGACAGCCTCTGACAATTTTTTCCTCTTAAGAGGTAAGCTCTGTTGTTCACGCATCCTTTCTTGATTTCTTACCCATGTATCATTACAGCCTTCCACAATTGATTCAATCTTCAATTTGAAGTCGTCTTCCCCATCTATGTTTGTTTAAAATACACAAATAAAATCAGTGGTTACACTTCACAGTTCATCTTTAATTCTAATATATGGTTCACAGTTCAATTTAATGAACCAGATACTTAATCATACAAGGTATGAACAAGGTATCAGTGGTTGTTCACAGCATCAGCAAGGAATCTGGTACATTAAATCCAAAAGACACAAAAGGTGTCTGGTTCACAGTTCACACAAGTCAATTATTTTCTCAGGCTCTAACTAATTCTAGTATTAAAAAATCATCAGGATTGTACACTGTAGGATTTCGATTTGCAAAGATAGTATATATTAGGTACAAATTAACACAATTGTTCACATAGAAAATCTAAGATCCTCACAGCAGCTTGAGTTTGTAGAGAAATTAAGTTGGAGTGATATTCACTAGTCAGATAACCAAACATGAATAAGCTTAATGAGTTTCAAATTCAAGGATCCAGGATAAGCACTGTTTTGATTAATTAACTGCTTGTTGGACATAACATGCTTGTTGAATTCACATTATCTAGACAATATATTTCCTGAGATCTTGACACCATACAGAGGAAATTTTTTAGTTGATTAGACCTAGCACCATTCACATGCCCAGGAAATTTTTTAATGCTAGTTGAATTCATGAGATCCCAACACCGTGTAATGCCTTAGAAAAAGGGAGGAAAAAAAGAAAAATGTTGAATTTAAAGAACCTGAAACCTTGCTGATGACACTGAAATAATACAATTGGTCTTAACTAGAAGTAGAGAAAGATGCCTACAAGAATTCAACAATCACTGCCTAAACCAGCATCAGACTTGCTTGAGAGTTTGATTGATAGCAAAATAATAACAATAATAACAACAACAATAAGGAGAGGATAAACCCTGAGAAACACTATAAATGGGGGGAAGGGAGGGGGGGTGGAGTCATACTGATAGAATAGTGCACCAGCTAAGCAAAACAAACAACACTGAAAGGAAAACATACCAGTTAGCATTCTCTGAATTTTCTTATCACAAACAGCAATCTCATCCTCTATTTTGCGCTGCTGAAGGGCCTGAATGGAGAAACTAAGTCTAAGATAAATACAAATATGGAAATTCAAAACATAGTACCAAGGCAATCCTTAAAATTAGGTATGGCTATTTTTTTTTTTTTTGAAAGTCAAGTAGGTATATGAAAAAGAATACAATCGAGAAAACAAACGAATAAAATAGAAAATTTAAAAAACAAATATAATAGTAATGAAATATTTCATTAAGACTCTATTTTCTATTTAAAATGTTAGAAATTCTATTATTATTATTATGTTATAAGTTATAATTGTTATAATTATTATGTTATAAGTTATAATTGTTGGCTATGGGAGTAGTTGATGGGAGAAAGAGGCAGAATAATATTTTAACATTTCATGTACAATTGATTATAATGACAATACCAACAATTGGCACACAACACATGGGAGCATGTACATTATGGACCATGTGCATGTGCTACTCTTTTTTTTAAAGTAAAGGTTTGCAGTAGGTAAGCCAAAAATGATGGAAATAAGCAACTTATTTCCCTGATAGTGTGGATTCAGCCAAGTTACTAAAACATACACGTATATATGTCTTGAGGGAACATGTATATCAGTATATATGTTCTTCTAGGATAACGAGTGTATCTTCTCAGTGTGCTCATGCATAGCTACTGAGAATGGACATAAAGTATAATCATTCTTGTAACTAGAAGAAAGCAATGAAAAGTTTTACCAATTCATTCCTCTTTCGTATCAAAGCAGCTAGGGCAGTTTGAGATAATATCTTTTTCGAATCTGAAAGAATTTGGAGCTTCTCTAGATCTGAGTTAGAATGATTTGCAGTCGGAGTAAAGCTAACAAGTTTGCCTTTTTCAGATGAGGTATTGGGCCTATGGGCATAATTCTTGTGCAAAGAAGCAAGATTGTTGACTCCACCTTCAGCAATGAGCATCCTTGTCGAATCAACCTTTAAAGCCTGTCAAACCAATGACATTCAGCTAGATGAGAGATAATAAACAACAGAATTGAGCTGTTTTCTCATAAGCAAAAAAGTCTAGCCAATTAAAAGGTCATAATTTTAGCTGTTTTAATGCTCCCTGCCCAATCACCCCAAATAAAAAACACATCCAAACACAATTATTAGAAAAGGTAATAAAAGTAAACACATCTGAACACAATCTAAGGAAAACAGTCATCTGAACAATTAGAAAAGTAGACAGGTTTCAAACCTTAACAGCACTTGCAGAGCCATTAGAATTATACTTCAGATATGGATTGTTATTTTCTTGATCTACACCAACTTGTACAGTACTGGCAATAATATCCTGGCATTTTTCTTTATTTTGAGATTTGAAAATTGAATTTTCATTCACATCCATTTCCATGGGCTCATTGATATAATAAGATAATGCAGGTGTACAACTTCCATTGTTCTCTTTCTGCTTCTGGGAATCAATATTATCACTGTTTGGCTTACTACCAAGAGAAGTAAATGTGTCCTTATTTACATAGAAGTCTGTTGCTTCAGGGGTGTCCACCTTCACGTTTTTCTCTGTTACCCTTGAATCTTGCAAACTAATTGAGAATGCTTCTCTGCCAAGATAGAATATATTACATAAAAGGGAAGCTCATGGAGATAGTGACAAAAAAAATGGAAATGACGGATAAATGGAGGAACATTGTGTTAAGGATTTGAGACAGCCAATGCATGGATGAGCTTGGAACATATTTCTGCAAATCATCCAACCATGCAACTATGCAAGTGCTGACTCCATGAGCAACAAGGTTCATCAATATTTGGAACTCTCATACATTAACCTTACTTGATTACTTGTGGCAGATGATAATTATGAGTAAAACTGAATGTTAACACTAAAGAATCTCTTTAAATTCTATGATATCAAGGCTTGAGAATGCTAATCAAAAGGCTTTTTGAATGATTCAGGTCGATAGTAAATCCCACAATATGTATTTGATATTGTAAAAGTATCAAAACAGACTCATTCAAAAGGTGTCACTGAAATAAGTAATCATAGATGTGCTTGTAGTTTAGGCATAATCATTGTCACTGAAATAAAATTTGAAGGGAAGACATTAGTTGTACTTTTTTCTTATTCTCATTGGTTGCAAAACTTATGGCCTCAAGTCAAGCATACTTGATGGAGTCATGAAGCATAAAGTGAAATAGCATTGGTTATGGAATATGGATTCAAAATACTGCTAAGTCAATCTAAATAAAGATTTTTACAAAGGAGAACCATGCCAACCTAGAAATCCACTTTGAGATTATTTCAGAGTATGGAAGCACATGGAAGTAATCAATTACTGGAGTGGTAATCCAACTTCTAGAGCTCTTACTGACCAAAGGACCCTGCAAGCTATGCAAAAAGAAGACACAAATGTTATCCAAAAATATATTTACTGCATCCTATCTACCCAAAAACATCTATGCAAAATTACAAGTTTTTTTTAAAATATCAAAATGGAAGGTTAATATAGCATTTGATTCTCAAAGATTTATAAACTAGTTCATAACTTGATTTAGTAGTGACATTAATGTGCAGTACTGTAGTATGAGCACAAGTATATTTTACTTTGCAGCAGGTAAAAATATAGATGACTCCGCCTGATTGGCTGATAGGAAAAAGCCCCATTTCCCTGTCATCAGAACCCTCGGGACCTGAGTCATCAGAGAACTGCAAAACAATAGCAATTAAAACAAACCTTTTAATTAGATCTTGGACAGGAAGTTGAATAACTTCTTCATTGGTCGTCCGGTAGCACTGCATTATATAAAAGCGAGAAGCTGCCTTCTCTTTGCTCTCTGAATAGACAATGGCTCTCCTCTTTTTGTACCTGTATTGGTCCCTGATGTAACTTCAGAACTTTGGACTGGGGGGTGTTCAGAACTTTTTTCAACCCAGAGAACTTTGCTTGGAGGGTATTTCAGACTTTTTTTCAACCAGAGGAACTTTGACTGGGAGGTGTCCAGAACTTTTTTCAATCACAGACCATACCCCACTGGTAATGGAACTAAACAGCAAAAAGCAGTTCTCCTTCTTACTGTCAATTAAAAGGATAGAAACTTTTGTAATGGGCCATCCCTCTATATTAGGAACATCCTTTGATGCATCCAAACATTTACATACATCACATGCTTCCATTATCATTTTTTCTGTGAATGATAGCTGTTTCTCTACATCGGTAAGCTCTTCTTCCTTTAAATTTTGCATGAATTGCATATATGCTAATAAAGGTGGCCTCAAAACCACAGCCAACTTGCAAAATTCATTAAATGGCAGATATGCTAGCTCAGGATGCTGTTTCCTATGGTAGTAGTTGTACAGTAAGACAGCTGAACGCACCTGAAACCAAAAAACTCAAACAGAAAAATCAGTAAATAGAGATGATGATATCCTCCTCATGCACTCCTATAAATATATAATCACGTATTTGTGATACTAGTAGTTCGTAAATCATAATGCAATATGAACCTGTTCATTCCATTTTTAATGAGATGCATGGGGACAAACATAAATGCACCAAGAGGCTACACAGGAGCCCTCTAAGGTGAAATGAAATAGCATTACAGTTATTAAAGTGATGGTTAACATTAGGAATTGTGTTACTCGGCTACCTAACAAAAACCGATACTCCTCTTTAGTTAAGCAGGTCAAATCTCATTAGGCATAGATTGAAAGGTTTTTAAAGAGTTGAGAATGTTATGCATAACTACAGCAGCAGCAACAACAACAAAAAGCCTTATCCCACTAGGTGAGGTCGGCTACATGGACCACAAACATCATCTGACACAATTAAAAACCAAAGTTTAAGGAATACTATTTAGCCTGAGATCTCCCTTAATGATATCCTCTTACGTCCTTTTTGGTTTCTCTCTTCTCCTTTTCACAGAATTAAAAATCATCCATCTACCAATATTTTCTGTCATCTTTTCCTCCTCAATGGCTGCCACACCAATATTTTCTCGTATATAGTCATTCCATATTCTGTCCTTTCTTGTATGACCACACATCCAACTTAACATTCTCATTTTTGCTATACACCCACTTTTCTCTCATGTATGTTATGCATAACTAATTGATTTCATTTCACTAGGGGAAACTATTATCTATGCTTTCTACACTGCATGCAAGCAAAACATGGAAGTAATGTAAATAGATCTGTACAATAAGGAAACCATAAAAGTGAAAGCAATCTTGTTGTATAATTATTAAAACAAACATCTCCAATGATACTCCAAAAATGTAATAAAATAAACCATAAAGAAAAACAGCATAACCTAAAATAGTGTCCAAATAAATCACATAGGTTAACTGTCGGATTGTTGTTTTTCCTCAATAGCTGCTACACCAATATTTTCCCGTATATAGTCATTCTGTATTCTGTCCTTTCTTTTATGACCACACATTCATCTAAACATTCTCATTTCTACTACTCCCACTTTTCTCTCATGTATGTTATGCATAACTAATTGATTTCATTTCACTCGGGGAAACTATTATCTATGCTCTCTACACTCCATGCAGGCAAAACATAGAAGTAATGTAAATAGATCTGTACAATAAGGAAACCATAAAAGTGAAAACAATCTTGTTGTATAATTATTAAAACCAACATCTCCAATGATACTCCAAAAATGTAATAAAATAAACCATAAATAAAAAACAGCATAACCTAGAATAGTGTCCAAATAAATCACATAGGTTAATTGTCAGATTGTTGTACAAGCATAAAAGACACAGAAAAAGAAGACACCTGTTTTGCAACTAACTTCTGTTGAGATGGTGTCGGATTACCCTGGACAGTTGCTTTTGTTGGCAGCAACGGGTCAACCAAGTGCTCTATGAATGCCTGAACTGCATCCTCGGTTGGACAAACATCTGATGGAGCCATGTTCTATACAGTGATTTTCAAGGCCAGTCACCTTTTGCTGTTTGAAACCACAGCATAGGAGAACAAATAAAAAATACTGATTACTATTTTGACAGAACATTCTTGTTAAACAAGTGCATGAGTCCCTTTGTGTTTGCACGGAGGGAAACACAAACTACCAACATTTCTCAAAACAACAAACATTTTCCCACTAGGTAAATCAGATACAAGAAACAAATGACACCATAGCTTTTCATCATAAATCATGTCTTTTGATAAACCATTGACCTCCAAACTATGAAAATTTCTCAAAGGATTTTTTGTAAGGAAAAAGAAATGATAAACAAAAGAAAAGGAAAAAATTGTATCAGAATAAAATTTGCCTTATCAGGAAACAATTTTTTTCTGGGCAAACATTTCTTAAAAAAAAAAAAATAATTGTCGGTTCTAATGTATAAGGAACTTCTTTTTTGGGTGAAACCAATGTATAAGAAACTTGATTCCCCTTCAACAAGGTCTCCGTCTCAAGTTCGAATTTTGTGGATGAAAAAAAAACTTGAGACAGATTTTCTCCTTTTAAGTCACTCCAACAGCTCAATTCAGATTAGTCAGACCCAATGCCAATTTTTTAAATGTAAAAAAAACAACAAACAGAACAGCCTGAGCAAATGGAACAAAATCATCAAACAACAAAGAAACACTCTTTGATTGATCATGCATGATGCATGATCACCAAAACCCAAACTTTTTACCAGCAATGAATTTCAGAAACGTCAACACTCTTCACAGTAAAATTTCCTCAAAAGAGTGACGGAAAAATGAGGCTTCACCACACAATTTTCGAGTTCAAACGCTACAGTGTATTATTCTTTGATCGAAAAGGCAATGAACAACAACATATACGAAACCGAATGCATGTTATGTTCAACACTCAAATTCAAGCTTTTCAGTCACCAATATAAATCAAATAACAATAGAAAAAACGGAAATAAAACAATTTGATTGGCTTAAAAAAAACAATACAAATTCTTTTGGAGAATCGAAATGCAGAAAGAAATTGCAGAGCAAAGGAGAACTCACAAGTTGAAGAAAGAGTGAAAGTGTTTATGGTCAACACAGTGTTGGTTCATCCATAGCACACTGCGCGCAAAATTTTCATGATACCATTTTGCGTTTTGTTGGCTTTGGCAGAGTTTATATAAGAACAGCCTCCAAAGTACTAACGTGTACAAAAAGAGTCTTTTCCAAACATTGCAAAATGTGATTATTTGTTGTGGATTAAAATATAATTTTGGTATAATTAATGTTGTGTTTGATTGGGAGGAGATGAATAAATGTAAATTAAAAAAAGAATAAAAAAGATGAAAATAATAATAGAAATACTTTAAGTACAATAAGAAATAATATAAGTGAGGTCATCATTTTTAAACTTATTTTTGTTCTTTATCATTCTAGCAAACCTACAACATTCATTTCTATTATCAAGTTATTTCCATGGGTGAAAACAAACAGTTGAAGCGATCCTTTCTAATTTCCCAGTTGTTGTAATATTAAATTGTTAGTTAAATTATATAATTTTGATACTTATATTTAAGTTTAAGTTTAACTTTTATGTTTAAAAAGTCTTACTTTGTTTTCTTAAAGTTTTTTCATTGCACTAAATTGCTCTTTTCAGTTAGCTTTATTTTAGCTAATTTGGTGACACATGATGGAAGTTAAAATTGATATTGACGGTATTAAAAATTGTCAAATAAATATATTATGAGAGGTTAAAGTGAAAAAATTTAAACTTAAAATATCAAACTAAAACCTAAAATATAAATAATTATTTTTAAACTCTTTTAATTTTAATCCAAACATGTATTAAATCAAATTAGACAAAATGATTCATGTACATTCATTAGGATTTGAGAATTTTTTCTAGATTTGTGTTTTTTCTTTTATTTTTTAATTAGTATTTCAAATATATATTATATGTTTTTAAATAGTTTTTATTTAATTTTAATTATGTACATGAATAGTTCTATAGGTATTTAATTTTGTATTTAAGAGTTTCTCTTTTTTTGACTAAGTATTTAATAGTTTCTATTTAATAATATATTTTAATATATACAACGAATAAGCATTTAATAGTTTTTATTTAATTTTAATTATATACATGCATACTTCTATCGGTATTTAATTTTTTATTTAATGATTTCTGTTTAATATTATATTTTAATATATACAATACATATGCATTTAATAGTTTTTATTTAATTTTAATTATATACATGTATACTTTCTATGGGTATTTAATTCTGTATTTAATAGTTTCTATTTAATAATACATTTTAATATATACAATACATATGCATTTAATAGTTTTTATTTGATTTTAATTATATACATGTATACTTCTGTATGTATTTAATTTTGTATTTAATATTTTATATTAAATAATATATACAATGCATATGTATTTAATAGTTTTATTTAATTTTAATTATATAAAGGTATACTTCTATAGGTATTTTAAGGAAATGTATTTGATTAGGATTTTAAAAGAGTATTTTAACATAAAAATTATAAATTTTAAAGATTATCTAAAAATATTATGACTTATTAGATTTTTTATAAGATTTTTATGTCAGTTTAGATTTTAATAGATTTATATTATAAGAATTTAAAGATTTAAAAAAATATAGATTTATAAGTTTTGAAAATATTATGTGAATTTTTAAAAACACATTTAAAATTACAAAATTTAGTAGAAAAAATAATAAAAATGATTATGTTTGAGTAAAAAAAGTAAAATCAATATAATTTTTTAATATTTTAATAGATATATTGATTTTAGTTTTATGTCTTTTTATACTAATTTTTCTTACAATAACATCTTCTCATTATCACTTTTGAATTTAAACAATAGATTTAAAAATATATTTTTGCTTTCTGATTTTTTTTAATTGCTATAATTATTTCATGATAAATTTAATGACACGTTTAAATGTGGTGTAATAATAAATATACACTAGAACAAAGTGTGAGGGTGAAAAATGGGTAGGAAACTTGAATGACGAAATTAAAGATGACAGTCACAAAAATATTGTCGTGTCAGAAAAATATGATTAGTTTTAACACATAAAATAAATATTAATTTATTTTAGAAGAAAAAAAAAGAAAAAGGTGCATAGAAAATGAATATATTTGACATTTTTTATTCTAAAAGAATAAGAAAAATATAAATGACACATGCATCTTGAAAATATTAAAGAGAGAAAATGGTACGCGTGATGAAAATAAATAAATTATGATACCCAATAGGAAAAGAAAGAAAACAATATAACAAAATCTTAAAGATTTAGATGAAATTATTTAATAGATGTTGTATATTAAAATGTATGATAGAATCCATCGAAATTTGTATATTTTTTAATATTAAAAGACTTTAATAAGTTATAGAAAATTCTAATTAAATACTATCATATTATTGTATTTCTTAAAAAATCTTGATTAAATACCACAATATTTATTTATACTATTTAAGAATCTTTGAATTCTACATTACTTTTTATATAAAAAAAAGTCTTTTAATCCTTTCAAATCCTAATTCAATACACCTCCATGATTTTTGTATTGAATAATTTTTATTTAATAATATATTTTAACATATACAGTTTGGTATAATATAAGTTACCGGTTTAATTACCCAAATTAAATTATTTTTTACTGTTAAAAAGAAACCAAAGTCAAAACAAATCAATTTAATTAATGTGAACATGCATTAAATATGATTGGCATGAGTAGGGTGATAGTGGTAAACATGAAAAAATCATTCTTATTTTTTTTCTTAAATATATTTTCAATATTTGTAAAATCATCTTTTTTCAAATTCCTACTTAAGGGAGAGTTTGTTTCATGAACTATTTTATTATTCTTGAGAATAAATGATCAGAAAAAATTGTCTCACAATTATTATGAGGTGATAAAAAAAATTAATCATGATATATTTTATTCCTAAAAAATACATAATTTCACATTTTGCCCTTTATTAGTCCTTACCCCACTACTTTCTCATTGTTCCCTTTATGATATATGCTTATTTTTTTGAAATCCTACAAATTGTTCATGCACAATGTTCTTACAAGTTGATTTATTGTTAATTTCATTCTTACATTTTACGATAATTTTTCTTTTCCTTCTAATATTTTCTTTTAATAGGAAATTATTATTTCTCTTTCAATTTAATTGTCAAACATGTGAGGAAACAATAGGTATAATGAGAGTTTTTGTAATAAAATTATTTTAGTAATTATAATATATATTCTTAGAAAAAAATAACTTAACCAAACACAAGTTTTAATTATTCTTGTGAATACAAAAAATAATTTCAACAAATTTTAATAGTTAATCAAACACAATTTTTAATAATACCCAAGAATAATATTCTATGTTATATTCCCAGGAAAAAATATTTCTGAGATTAAAAAAATCATTTGTGAAACAAATGTTCCTTAAATTAGTTTTCTTTTAATTCTTGACATATTTTTTTATATTTGATTTTCATATTTTTTTTTAAATATCGATCACATTACAAATAAAATATCACATTTTCACTATGCACATCTTTGTCATGTCATATATATATATATATAATGCGTTTTCCACATCCACATTATTAATCATTACAGGAAAATACGATTGTAGCCGACTCTATAAAAAATGTTTAATTTTTTTCTATATAACAGAAGTCATGAAAAAAAGAAGGTAAAAGCAATACAATTTGTTGAATACTATTTTTTAAAAGCTAATTCTAGTTTTCTTTTTCATTATCCTTTGCTTTGTGGGTTGCTTGGCAGTATCACGAAGCATAGTATGGAAGGTGCGGACCAGTTTTGTACATATGTTTTTATGGAATGCAAATGTGAAATATGCTGTGCGTATGGAATGGTGAGATGGTTGGGGAGGTTCACCTTTGGTTGGTGAGGACTGGTATAAATATTAGTAGTGGCAGATATATATATATCATGATATAGAAAGAAAAAACTATAAGATTGATTTAGTGATTAAAAAAAAGATATTATAATAAAAAAATATCATGAGTTTGATTAAAATAATAATAATAACAACATAAATATGGAAAATTTATTAATCATAAGTGAGTTTTACATATGATTTTTGCATGGATTTACAATCCCTCTTTTTGTATTGATTTGTCAGAGTTGATCATATTTCAGTGTTTTAATTATGTTTGATAAAATATTTAATTAATTTTTAATTTTTTTTCCTGCCTTAAAAGTTTATTTGAACGTTAGATAAGAAATTTTTTAAAATAATTTTTCAGTGATTTTTAATATTTTTTAAAATATTACTTAAATTAATACTTTTTAATTTAACATTTAGTTTTACCAAATACTTATAAGTATTATTCTAATATACAAACTACCCTCAACAAAAAAAAAAATTAATGAATTATGTGTGATGGGAGGAAGAAATGTTTAAGGAAAAATTTAAGAATTTTTGGTGAAATTGTTAGATGAGTGTAACACACAAAAAAGTCACACAAGATCTATCATATAAAATAATTCACAAATATTTATATATTTTTTTTAACACAGTTAATCATTAAAAGTCTCAATGGCAAAGTATGAGATTTTATCATTCTCAATGATAGTTTTAATTTAATGTCACAAAATCTTTTATCATAATTTCTTAAAAATCTGAATTCAATACATTTGTTAGTACATCTAAGTGTTATATATTCTTAATTTGATTGTTACACATATTTTTCTTATCGGTTGGTTACACATAAAATAAAACTTATTAAATAGGTTTTTTTTAATATAAATATCAATTGGTCCTTATCGATGTCTTTCTTAAACATTTTTAATTTTTGTTTTGTAGTGTGTAGTTGATTCTTAATTTAAGGACAAAATTAAGAATATATTACATTTTCTTCTAATCTCGAATATAAACAATATTTTTTTTTATCTATTGCCATTAAGTAAATTTTAACTAATAATAAAATTATTTTAACACACCATCATTTGAAATTTTATTTTTAATTATTTTTTAACAATTGATATCAAGTTATATGATAATCTGATAAATAAATTTATTTTTTAAATGAAATTAATGCAGTTAAATAATGTGAATAGTCTTTTGAATTATTGTAAAGTTTTTTTTTATGAATTTAATATCTATTTATCATGTAAAATAATTTTATATTACTGTCTGATCATAATATAGGATGAGTTATAATTGAATGACTGAATAAAATATTTTATATTTTTATGTATAATTTTTTTTCTATTTTTATTATTATTAAAAATAAAAAAGAAATACTCATATGATAATTATGGTCAAGATAAGATTAAATTATTTGATAATAGTTTAATTATTGAAAAAATAATTTTAATCAGGTTTATTTATTTTCAAGGCCGAATTAGTAAGCACCCCTTTCACTTAGCGAATGGGACGACTAGGAAAAAAAATGACAAAAGGTTTTAAGGGGCTTTTTTGTCAAATCGAATACTGGTCGTTTCGGTTTCTCCTCCTCGTTGGGGCGTGAGTGATGAATATGATGTCTGAGACAACTCGAAGCTTTTGCAAAGCCACCAGTCCCTCCAATACCACTTCCATTATTGAAGCTACCCATTCCCAAGTTCGTGTCTTTATGAGGAGAAATAAGAGACCCAGAAATATGGCCCTCAAACTTGAACAAAGCGATCATCAGGATCTCAAGGTCTCAACTTTTTCCATCGTTGTTTTTCTCTTTTCACTTTTCAGCATAAATGGATCAATGGGTGTCTAAGTTATGATTCATTAGCTTTTCTTCATGTGTTAATAAGGTTTTTTTTTTACTTGAAATGTAATTATTTTTTTAACCGTGACTTGCAATGAGTTATATCAGGTTCCGGTTACACACAAGTTTGGCCTACCAGAGATTGAAGAATTTGCGTATTGTGGAGCAAAGGAATTGACTCAGTGTGGTAAGTGCTTCATTTTTTTACCCTAAAGTTTGCAATGTTGATTGTTATTCCCTATTTTCACTAATGGCAACTTGAACCGTTTATTTATGACGTAATCTTTTATCTGCTAAGCATATTTAAATTCACAGCTGCTGCAATGGTTCCTACTTAGGCGTGTAATGAATTGTTTCATAGATTACTATAGTGATTTGAGAATAAATTAATCTGGTTATGATGTATATATATAGAGCTGAAAAAAGAAGGGGATTACCTAAAACAAAATAGGAATAGGAACATGAGAATGGGTTTGGATTGGTATAAATATTAATAACGCTGATGCTTTTTTTGTTAGTTGCTTTGCGTTACCTTGGAATTAGTTAATAAATATTGGTGATCTTACCCAACCAGGGTTAGAACTAGAAGTATGCATGGATGTGTTTGAGACATGCTTACCCAGTTACTCATTGTGCAAACCAAACATTCTCTTATTCATCTATTTCTGATTGAAACATTGAGTTCTCATATAAGTAGCTTTACTTTCCAGGGAAGTCTGAAATGGGATCAGATGCGATTCCAGTGGCAAGTGAAGTTGCTTCAACAAGATCTAGTGGTAAGAACTAGAAGTGATACGGTATATAGTTGCAAAATGCAATTTTTTTAGGTGTTTTCTTATAAAGGAAAATAATCTACATTCTACCCTCCTTCTCTTTATATTGAGAAAACAGTTTTAGAAAGAAGCAATGCTTTGTTTGTTACTTGCACTCTTTAGTTCTTTTTGTTAATTTTTAAATAGAATTCCTAAACTGCACTTCCGGATGGCTTAACCCTTAGTATTCCAAAAATCATCTTTGACAAAATTTTGAAACTAATATATGATATAGGTGAGTCACCTGCCCAATGGGAAAAGGTGCTTGAGGGGATTCGCAAAATGAGGTGTTCTGCAGATGCACCAGTAGATACTATGGGATGCGAGAAAGCTGGGGAAACACTACCTCCTAAGGTCTGACTCAGTATTCTACTGCTATTAATTTGATCTATGGGGAAAAGATAAGCGTTTATTTATTGGTTTCTGTCTTGGTACGTTTAAGCGATTACTAAATCTGCATTTGAATAGATTATGGGTTGCTGCACAACTTTTGGGGCAGAAAAAGACAACACGGTTAATGCTGATGATTTGACAAATCAATAGTCATTCATCAATCAGTATAGCCATTATTCATTCAATTAGTAGATGATGATGATGACCAAACTAGTCAATCTTCTATCTGTCAGTCTTTTTGTCAGATATTTTTTTTCCGCACTATTCTTTATAGCTGTTGTGATTACAGGGACATTGTAATAACTTTAACTTCTATATTTTTTATGAATCATGACGTCAATAAGTTTACCCTCATCTAAATTCTTATGTGTATAATTAGGAACGAAGATTTGCTGTCCTGGTATCTTCTCTTTTATCAAGCCAAACAAAGGATCCTGTTACTCATGGTGAGTATATATGCCTTCAGAAGTTATAGTATAAATAAGTCGTAGATAAGTTTCTTGGCTTTTGTACATAGAGATGCTTTCTAGGATAATAATGTTCTGTTTTTTTATCAACTATCTAGCACACTTTTGCCTTATGAAAGTATGAGATTAGCAGCATTAACTTGCTATATGGAAATATATCTCAGAGTGGCTGAAGTTTCTTATGTCAACTTATTGAGATGGCTAATGAAGAGAAACTGAAAATATTGGTTGACATATGAGATTGTTAATGTCTAGAAGAAAGTGACGAATTATTGTGGCTTGTTTTGTCTGAATTGAGGTTGTCATGGATTTGGGTAATAAGTTTAATACGGTTGTGTTTTTAAGTTCTGAGAAAGCTGGGAAGATTGGTAGGCTTGCCAGTGTAACAAAAACCCTGTTACCAACATCTTTAGGTTGTTGAAAATGGATTTGTAAGTTATTTGCAAACAAAGCTTCTCCACATTTGAAGTAGTTTAAATGAACATTAATAGAGCATTTCTTGTGATGGTAGAAGACTAGAAGGGTGTTACCAACTGCCTAAGAGAAAGCAAATTATTACTAGAAAAAAAAAAGAAAGAAAATGCAGGAAATTGGAATGTCAAGCATATGTTTTCTTATAAAACATGACATGACAAGAAAAAATAGTAGAAGGACGTAATTAAGGGAGGAGAGGAAAGCAAAAATGGATACTTTCTGTATTTCTTGATATAGATGACTGAATTCTGGAAATGAATATATTGCAAATTAATTGCTAATTTAAACAAATAATTTGGCCACATTATACTTTTCCCCCCAAGATTTTGTTTAGCATCTGTCTTGTTGTATGTAATTCATACTGGGTAGTTGCTTGAAAATGTCTGTCATGCTTCAATTACCGTTCTAGTTACTAGTGTGTTTTTAAGAATAGGAGCAATCCAACGTCTTCTTCAAAATGATCTGCTTACTGCTGATGCAATCAATGATGCTGATGAAGAAACCATCAAAAAGCTGATTTATCCTGTATGTTCCTTGTTCCTTTTAAAGTTATTTCCTCTCCAGAGATTCAAATAATTTGAATTTTGGTGGCAAGTTAAGGAAGATACTTATGAACCTTCCAGTATGTCTTAGCTTGCATGTTATCTTGCCAATTTCTTTTTAAGGTCTTGTTTTATTTTGTGCTGTATTAATTGAACTTGTGTTTGTACTTTTGGGTGTTTTTTTTCCAGGTTGGGTTTTATACTAGAAAAGCCTCTAACTTGAAAAAAATTGCAAATATCTGTCTCATGAAGTATGATGGAGACATACCTAGCTCAATTGAGCAACTACTGTTACTTCCTGGCATCGGTCCTAAGATGGCTCATTTGGTATGTGTAATTGCTTTTCTAATTCAAACAATATGTTTCATTAGTTTTCTGAAGTTAATTTGTTGGTGCAATTAGGTTATGAATGTTGGATGGAACAATGTTCAAGGAATATGTGTAGATACTCATGTCCACCGCATTTGCAACCGCCTTGGGTGGGTCTCAAGACTGGGCACAAAACAGGTTCCTTTAAGTTTTGCCGCTTCACAGTTTATGCATGGGGGCATTATTATCTTATTTATTTGTTCTCACATCTTGGTGCTGGTGCGGTTGTAATGAACTTCATTAGATTTCCTTCTTTTAGGGAACAAATTTATGCAAATTATTGCACACACACATATATTGGTATAATATATGAAGGCATATTCTTTCGTTGATAAATGTTAAATTATAATCAGAAATTTATTACATTTATAGTTAGTAACCTAAAGAACAGAAAAAAATCTGTCACATATTTATAGCATGTCTGAACTCATTCATAGTTAGGGATAACAAATAAGCTCTTTCAAGTGGCTTGGATTTACTATTTAGTTTCTTTGTTTTGTCACTGTTTCTAAAGGTCAATTGAAAGTTGCCAATCCTATTTAATTTGTGCTAGAAAACTTCGACACCCGAAGAGACGAGGGAGGAATTGCAACGGTGGCTTCCAAAGGAAGAATGGGTTCCAATAAATCCTCTATTGGTATGTCCAACTCTTTATCAAAGTAATAGTTGAACAATTTGCTGTTATAATTGAGATATGCTATTCATGCAATGGAACACTTTGCAATATTTTTTTTTCTTTGATCTCTTTTCAATCTTCATCGGTTTAATAATCTTATTTCATGTTTCTCTTTATTGTACAATTATATTTTCTTGTTATAATTTGCTATGTTTTGCTTCATTAGTCAGTTTTATATGGCAAATTAGTGTTAAGATAGTTATTTGAATATTTTACAGCTATGTGTGGGACTCGTGTTCCAACCAACGACAAGAAAATTCATTTGTTTTTTTACCTGTCCGATATTTTGGCATCTTATTTGTTTCAACAATGTAATTAAGTAACATTTTTATTAAGGGGGCCTAGTTCAATTGGTTGAACAAAGTGAGTGAGTCATTGTAAACCCCTGGTACTTGTATTTGATTCTTACGGATAAAAAGAGTAACATCATCTTTTGTGACCTGAATATGACCAGGTAGGATTTGGACAAACAATTTGTACACCTCTAAGACCTCGTTGTGGAGAATGCAGCATAAGTGAGTTATGCCCCTCAGCCTTCAAGGAGACCTCAAACTCAAGCCCATCTTCTTCCAAGTCCAAAAAGTCTGGACTAAACAAGAGGGTTTGACATGGACAAGGACAACCCCCAAAAGAACATGACCCTTTAACCATTCTTTTGGATTTTGGTTCCTTATTTTCTGTCACAGGTTTAATTTGAACGAACGAGTTGTCATGCCCTGTTTTCACATGTACATACATATTTCTAAGTACTGCTGTGACCAACATTACTACTCTTAGGCTTACATTACATCAGCCCCACATCTAGAGAGATGTATATTTTTTGTAAAAATACTTGTATTCACCGTTGGATGATCTGAAACCTGGGGTTTTTATAAGCCTTGATTTTTATATTTTTTCCATCTTTATGTTTTCTGGATTTATCTTTTCGGCTGATTCAATGTTCATTAATCATTAGAGAGATGAAGGATAATATGCAGATTTTCAATTTTATATAAATATAGCTACTTTATTAGGTCAGAAAAAAATTACGCAATGCTGCAGATTGCTCTAAACAGAAAATAGAGAAAAAAGTTTGTTTTTGTGTAGGAACAATAATTCATTAAAATTTGCTTTGGTGCAAACTTTTGTTGAATGGTCTCTTTGCTTGAAGTAAATTCCATTCTTTTGATATTTTCTTCATTTAGCTCTTGCAATGACTTCAGCCACAAGCATTGATCTATCCTTGTAACAATTTGCCATTTAACTAACTAATTATTCTATACTTGATAATATATTTAGCAAAAAATCACATTTAATAATTTCAACAAGATTGATTGAGTAAATGTTTTCCATTACATTGAGATAATGGAATCTTTAAGTAAATATTTATGTTTGATTTACCTTAAAAAATTGACTACAGGTATGATTGATCTTGAGTTAAAAAAAATTCTATAGTTTTTACATTGAAGTGAAAACTTATACAAAATGTGTTTTTTTTTTACTTGAACTTTATACAAAAATGTTGCTTCTAGCTTGGTTATAGAATAAAAATATCTACTAAAAAAAAGAATACAAATATTTAAATATATAAATCAATTTTAATCAAAATTAAGGATAAATGACTATTTTGGTTCATGAATCTATAAACTGATGACAATTTAGTTAGAGATATTCAAAATCAAACCAAATCGAGCGTAAAACTGAAAATCAATCCAAAAAATTGCAAACCACAAAAAAACGAAAGACATCAGTTTAGTTTGGTTTTTGTTTTTTTCAAAACGTGTGGTTCAATTTTTGATTTGATTTTATACATGAAAACTGAACTAAACCTAACTACACTCATTAGTTTAATATAGGACTCATGTTAGTCATATACGTATAGGATCATGTAACTTTGAACTTATGTGAAATGAAAACACTTACACTTAGTCTAAGTTTAAGATTAAAATACTTAACACTTAATCTCTTACTTTTTTCTTTCTTGTGGAACTCTAAACTCAATCTCTCACTTTCTTCTCTCTTATGGAACTCTAAACTGAAAAGCCCAAAATCACTCTCCTTGTGATCCTTTCTATAGCGAGAACACTTACTATTATTATTAGTTGTTATAACTTGGAAGCAAATATTAAGGTATTATTTTTACTTTTAAGTTTAATGGTTTATTATTTAAGTTGAATGATTTTTATTCAAGTTGAAAGTTTAAGTTGACCATTTATACCGTTAATTGTTGAATTAGTTATTATTCAAGTTTTGTTTAATTATAACAAACTTTTTAAGCATTTTTAATACTCACCAGTAGAATTTTTAAACTAAAAAAATTGAATTGAACCAAATTGAAAATATTGATTTGGTTTAGTTTAGATTTCATAAATAATTTAAATTAAATCACATTGCGCTTAATTTTCTTATTTAGTTCGAATTGATTTTAAGCTAAATCATACCTTGAGCACCCCTAAATTTAGTCTTTAAAAGAATGAAATTTTTTGTTTTCTTTAAATGTGTAAAAACTAAAAAATATGACAGTAGTTACGTCTTGCCATAAAACTTGTCCGCAAATTAGATTTTATAAAATATATTAAATTAATTCTTAAACATTATAAGCTAAGGTGAATGGTTCTACAAAACTTAACACATGATATAATTTTTGCACATTTCAGATATTTACGGACTAAATCAGAATTTTTGTTGTTTTAGAAACTAGATTGTGACTGGATTACACAAGGACCAAAATTAGTTTTACAAATATTTATCCAAACACGATAAATAAATTGAGAAGGAGTAAGGGAGTGTTTGGTTACTTCTGAGATTCTTCTGTTCCTAAGAGAGAGAGAGAGCGATGACGGTAGCAGCAGGAATCGGTTACGCTCTGGTAGCACTAGGACCCTCTCTCTCCCTCTTCGTTTCCGTCATTTCCAAAAAACCCTTCCTCATTCTCACAGTTCTCTCCAGGTACTCTCCATTTCGGTTTCATCGATCTCTTATAACCTCAAATTGATCCTCGCCTTTATTACTATTTCCTTTATTAGGGTTTTATGATCACTGTTGTAGTCACTTCAAATTACACTTTGATGTTTTGATCGTGGATGCAGTACGTTGTTGTGGCTTATTAGTTTGATTGTGCTGTCTGGAATATGGAGGGGGGTTTTGCCTCTCAGCACAACAGCTTCGTGGCCTTTTGGAATACTCATTTTCTCATCTGTTGCTTTTCAAGAAGCCCTCAGACTTTTCTTCTGGAAAATATATAAGTGAGCTTACGTTGCTCTCTGCTCTGCTGTTATTAGGTTTAGTTACAAATTTGGTTCCTACACCTGATGCCATTTTTTTGTTTTAGTCTATATGAAAAAACCTGCAAATTGAATCCTATCTTCTGACAAAGTTATGGTCGGGATTGGATTTGGGGTATATACTTAGCACTGTTTTTCATTATAGAACCTACACGAAAAAAATTTAGACTTCATTTTTGTTCTTACATTAAAAAAATTCTATATGTTGGTTCCTAAACTTAACATACCGTTTTTTGCTTTGGTCCCTGTGTGAAAAATTGTAACACCGTTATAACTTTACTAAACAGCATGAAAGGGAATTATAAACAGTTGTCTTGTAAGGACTAAAACCAAAAACAGTGTCAGATATAGGAACTAAATTTATAATTTAAACTTGCTGTTGTTGTTTTTATTTTATGGTTTTACAAATTCTTTTACAATATGATCTAACCATTTCGTAGAAACTTTTTTTGTATTGATATGGTATACTGGTGTTGCTTTTACCTTTTGTGTCTGGATTATTAATTTCATTTTATTTTTCCTGTTCATCTTGTGTAGGAGGTTAGAAGACATGTTAGATGCCTTTGCTGACAGAGTATCAAAACCACATCTTCACCTGACAGATAAGATGCTGATTGCTCTGGGTAAGAAAATGGAGGTTTTCATGCCTACTTTCCTATCCTTAAGATTGCAGTTGTTTGATCAAATTTGAATAAGTCTATTAACTATTTGCTTTTGTCAGATGCTGGAACAACCTTCTCAATACTGCTTACTCTTTTTTATCTTTGTTTTGGCATTTAACTAGATCCTTGATTGAATTTAATTGTATGATAAAATGAATAACTTGTTAAGTTGCTATTGAAAAATGATATGGCCTATTGGAATAAGATCTATATTGTAAATAATAACATGTGTTTTTTAATAAAATATATTTTGGATATTTTCACAGCTGGTGGGTTGGGTCATGGTGTTGCCCATGCTGTGTTCTTCTGCATCAGCCTATTAACTCCTGCATTTGGTCCAGCAACGTATTTCGTTGACCGCTGTTCAAGAGTTCCATTTTTCCTTCTTTCTGGTGAGTTTCCCCACTGCTGGTTGTTGTATGCATGTATATGAATAATATGGGATTTTACAGCTTCAAACTTTTGAAAAATATGCTTATCTAAGGACTTATTGTGTATTTATTTCATTAATGTGAATGTAAAGAGTTTGGATAGAGTTTCGCCAAGAGAATCTTGAATAGGACTTTCCTATTAAGCCTCAGTACTTATACATAAACAACAGTAGCTGCGAATTTTTAAATTTCAAATAGTGCTATGGTATTTTTAATATTTCACCCCCTCCAATTAGTTCACCATTTTTTATGTACATTGCAGCAATTATTGCTCTTGCATTTGTCATAATCCACACTTTCTCAATGGTCATCGCATTTAACGGGTATACAGAGGGGAACAAAGTGGATCAATATTTTGTTCCCATCGTTCACGTTGTTGCTGGAATGGTGGTAAAATCTCACACTCTGCACTATATTTTTGCCCTATAATTTACAACAGTAACTAGTAACTAGCCATCTTCTCTTGTTTCATTACCATTTACCAACGTCAACTTATTAGCTGTTGTCCAGCTAATATACAATATGAGGCCAGGGCCTAAGCAATGATGCAAAGGTATAACATTTTAGCCAATGTTTTCCAACTAATATAGTCTTGAATCCAGAAACGAAATGCCAAACTATCATATATCGATATGACAGAACCATGTAGTTTTTGGTTTGTATAACTTTCTGCTGTATAGATTTGTGAAGTTGGCAAAATGATTAACTCAAACATGTTAGGATGTAGAGAAAGGATCAGTCCTAACAAAGTATATTGTGTCAAGCTTTGAATAGCTGGCAAATGAATTCTTTATGCCCAATTTTTTATGTTGTTAATGTAGCATCTAGTGGTACCTGTCTGCTTGAATTTGGATTGAAACTATAATAAAGAGGTCCCCTCGATATATTTTGAATTATTGTTATTAGTTAAGATTTACGAATATGATATCTTATAATGTTTACTTTTGCCTTCAATTAATGCTTAACTGGTTTCTTTTGACTTGATGTTTCCTTATTCAGACTCTGGTGAATTTGGCGCCTGGCGGTTGTGCTGTTGGCATTCCTCTTCTTTATTTGGTTGCAATCTTGACCTTGATTCATTGTGGGAGGATGGTTTGGAGAAAATTGACAGAAAACCCAATCAGGCCAGTTCACTCATAGTAACTGATAATCTTTGTAAAAAATCTCATCTATAGTTTCTTGGTGCTTGCCATTCCTGTTGGAATACATAAAGATACCGAAAGTTATAATGCACAAAAGTTTTTCCTTGACGTTATGTTCTCATCTTACAATGGGTTACTATGCGGGCAAGTCAACTTTCTGCATTTGTCAGTTTCACTTATCGTCACTGCAATCAGGTTTACTGAAGTTTTGGTTGCAGATGCGGGTTTGCTGAAAGTCTTGATCGTTTAGTATTCAGAAAAAAAAGAGAAGAAAATCTAGTAGATTAAGAGGTTGTTGCTTAAATTGGGACATTATGCCCCTCGCGTTGAAATTCCATTTTATATCAGAATGTTAATTGGGTATATTACGGTAAAGAGTATATATGGGTTATCTCCATGAGATGAAATTCATCTCTTAAGTTACACAACGTATCCGCTAGTAATTTATGCGTTTCATTATGAAATCCTCCTTAGAGAAACTCAAACTCTAATTGTAGGCGTCACTTCATGTCCATTATTTTTTTATCATCGGACAACACAGCAGGTAGAACAATGCACCATAATATTAAAAGAAAATTTTAGTTGGTTATAAGGGGAAGGAATTATAATTCTAGCATTGACGCTAAGATGAGAGAAGGCCAATTCATTCCTAAAACAACCTTTACCCAGTAGGATTTTGTTTTATGAGGAAATAAAAAAGATAATGCTCATACAATTTCATGTTTTTTTTTTGTGTTGTATTGGAGTTTTATTTCAATATTCTTCGTTGATGTTTTAATGCAAACTTTTATTATGTAGATCACTAAATTAAAACTGTAATTCTAATTGGATGATAATACTAAAAGTACTTTATATTTAAGTTTTGTCTAATAATTTGTAACGAGTTTGTTTAATAAAATTAGCAGATAAATTTTTGAAAAAGTTAGACGTTTATAAGTAATTGATTGAACTAAACTCTTTGATAACATTTAATTATTTCTCCAAAAATTTCAACGTTCTTATAAGGGGTCTTATAAAGTCATGACTCATGTAAACCCTGTTCGGATATTTATCAGTGTCCAGCTTGCTATTCAATATTCATCCTTTTTGGAAACTACACATTCACTTGCATGAGTTATTAAGAGAGATTCCTCCAGCATGAAAACATCATCACCATTAAATTCTGAATCAAGCCCTTCATGTCCATCAAATTCCTTGAGTCCTACCAATGCCTCAATTGGAATCTCAGGCTCTTGATCCAAAGAAAAATCTCCTCTAGCCAATGGAAGAAGCTCATAGTTTGGCCCATGATCCTCATTAAGGTTGTCAACAAATATTAGTTTGTTGCCATCTCTGCTTTTCAATACAACTTTCTCATCATTCAACTCTGAATTTACTACCAATGCTGAACCTTTAGATGGCATGACTATCCTTGATGGTTCAGATGTTACACTGCATTCGCTTCCATCGTCTTTACGTTTACTTTCCTCTATCCTTGATGTCATTGATCTAGAACCAAACACAACCTTTTTCCTTGGTGAGATACAAAATGGACTCCTTGATTCCTCAGAATAATTCCAGTTGAATTTCCCTTCAAATGGCCAAAAAAGTGGTTCATCAGCATTGAACTCTTGCATGCCTTCAATTTCTAGTAGATGCTCCACTGAAATATTATTATCTTCTGATCTGTCAAAATGTATTATTCCATTGGTGCTAAGAGGAGATGAAGGTTTCTCAGATGAACAACATCCATAATAAGGCTTTGAATCTGAGATCATCCACTTGGAGTCTTCATTTTCAAGAGTGAGTAAAGAATCACAATTGAAGTCACACTTGATGCAAAGATGAGTGGAACTGTTGTTAGATGAACATCCACAATAAGACACAGACCCTGAAACTTCAGAACAACACGGAGAATTTGTAGCAGTTGCATCATCATTCACAGTTCCAGTCAAACTCATTGCAGAAGCTCTTCTTGTTAAGATCAGTGACTCGATGTTAAATTGGATTAATCAGGGATTGTCCTTTTCGAATTTTTTCTTCTCAATCACAAAGAAAAGAAAAGTAAAAAATGTCAAGGAAATATTTAAGGGTAATAATAAAAGCAAAAGGATAACAAGAGTATAACTTTATTTCTTTAAGAAATTTCAAATCAGCATCTAATTTAAAGAATAATACTCATTGCAAGCATTAGGAAGTATGAACTGAGATGGAAAGTTTATTGAATTTTTAAGGGTTTGTTGATTAAGTAAAGCCAACCATTTCCCCTGCTGTTACCTAGGAATTTGAAACTCATGACCTTCTAATAGTATCATTTATTGGATCAAGTACTTTCCATTAATCCAAAACAGTGTAAATTTATTTCCTTTCAGTACTCTTAAAATTACATTTAGTTTAAGAAGCCATACATGAGAATGTTAAAGTGGATCAAATTCCACATGTAACCTTTACCAAATAAAGCCAAAAGACAACCTACATAACAATAATTAAACAAGCACACACAGTTAAAGGAAGAGGAACACCCCTTATAGTGCAATTAAACTGAATTGATGAGTGTGATATAAGGAAAATAATTCATAAAGAAATTATGCCATCCAATTTATTTGTCATATATTAACCAAAATCTAAGCCTGTATAGTTGTATTGGAAGTAAATGTTTTGGCTGATAAACACATTTATATAATATAAATGAACAATAAAAAAAAGAGCAAAGCTGAGGGGAGAATTACCTTGGGAGAAAACACTGTACAAGCTGAGGGGGTATTTACAAGAAAATGTCAAACGGATAGCTTCCCTTGGGAGAAAACACTGTTAAAATGGGTGAATAATAAAATTGAGCGGAGAATTAGAGACAATAAACTCAAATGAAGTGTTAAGGAAGAAAATCTTAATCCACTCAGAAGAGGTTCTAGCAATTTTTTAGTGGGGCAACGATTATTAGATTAAAGCCTATGAATTTTGATTTGGTGACAAAAATACTATGCAAGCCTAATTCACCTAGTGCAACCTACAACAGATGCATGCATAGTAAAAAACAGTATGGAAGAAAAAAGAAGACAAGGAACTGCATTTAAAACCTATTACCTTGCTTCCACTCTGAAAACCACATTACCTGTTCCGAGTTTGATCAAAGCAAGAGATATAAAAAATGCCTAGAAAGAATAGAGCACAGTGCTTAAATAGCAAAGAAGAAAAGGTAGAACACTGTCTTTTACTTGTGTTGTACAATTTGTACTGTTAGAAGTTCAACCCAAAACAAAGCATGGGGCAGAAATTGGAGTTTTGCAAGCTCAGTGGCCATACTGACGTCTCAGAATTGAGCTCCATTGGCAAATTCGATGGTCCACTCATTGTTGTCCATTAATAAATTCTTTTGAGAGTATGATCAGACCATTTTCCATTTCATTAATTTTCTTTTAATTCTCCACTTCAAGTCCACAAAGGGACACTTAGTAACTTCCTTTTTTAATTTTTTAATATTTACAAGCCACATGTATAGTTTATAAAGAGAATTTTATTTGAGTTGAGTATAACTATTATAAATGATACCTAATATTTATGCTACATTTTGTTTTTTGTTAACGCAGCTGCATTCCTTAATCTTTAGTGGTAGTAACTTCCCTCCTTAATTTTATGCTACATTTTCATTTTTGTTGAACGAATATCCAAATAAAACAAATTTTGGCATCCAATAACAACCAAAACTCACCGAATTGTGATAGCAGAGGCACTGAATCATGTGCAGAAAAACAAAACAGCATGGAGAGAATATTATTCTGTGATTGATAAACAGTTTTTGACCAAAAGCGTGAAAATTAAAGAAAATAACAGTCCCAATGCCAACCAACTAACTTGTTTTTTAAAAATAAAAAATAAAAATCTATACATCTTAAGTAGCTTATTAGAAAACTTTGTACTTTTCGTCCCATTTTGAGGTTAGGTTCGTCAGATTTTTTTTATTATCCGCTAATGTTAGTTTTTTTAGTTATCTACAAATATTAGTTATTAAAAATTGAACCCGTAACCTCTCTTTTCATCCTTTTTCTTTTTATCACCCAAGCAACCTTATAATTGCGGTTATGTTGGACAGATGAGGCTTTGGGAGATGCTTCTATGTTCATTTAAGTGTTTCCGTGACTCCTAGTTGCTCCTTAGAGCATATTGATGGTGTAATTTAAATAACTTATTTTGAGTTTTTTTATCTCTTATTAATTGGTTTCTACAATGTTATATCATAGTTAAATAATTCATATATCTTTTTTTTTTTCAATGGTATTAATTACTTATAGAAGTAATGAAAATTAATTTTAAGCAATCCAACATGTTGGGTAGGTATTCTCTAATGATAAAAAAGCTAAACAATAATATTTTAAATAAGTAACTCGTGGAAACTAAAATGTTCTTGTACAACATGCATATGACATGATAAAACAATAAAATATTTCCTTAGGAAAGTTTGATGAGACCTCGACAAGTGTATCCGATTGTTGCAGGTAGTAAATAAAATCGGTTAAGTCTAGGTGTCATTCTAAACTCTAAAGGATAGAAGGGTGATTCATAATTTAGCAAGCCCTATTTAATATTAACCAATAAAAATTATTTATAATTAATTGATTTAAAGAAAAACCAAAATTTGAATTGAAAGAAAGCAACAAAGATTTATTTTTAAGTTTTTCTATTACAAAATGCGAGAACATAAGAACACAATAAGACTTGTTGAATTCTTGTGGATACGATATTTTATCACTTCTTTATTACTTGTATGGTCGCGATCTTAACAATAATCCAAGCTAGGGACCATTAGTGTGTGAGGGATTGTAAGATTACAAGGGAAACTTGGCATCATATGTAGGGTGCGCGATATGATGCTTGCATTCTTTGTCCAACATAATTTGAATGACGTGTCTAAGGAGTGGCGCAAGTGAAGTTTTCAGTAACCCTTAATTGAATAGGGTGGGCAAGAAATGATTAAGTACTTGCCTTTCTGCTTTTACAGTGAAGAGAACTTACTATATATATCTTGGAGGATCTGCGACACACACTGCTATGATTTCATATACAAGTGTTTGCAATCCACATTATGTTTCTTCAGTTGAGAAGAACTTGCGATGGACACTAAATTTGAGTCCTTCTGTCTGAACATTGATGATACAATATTATAATATCAATTGTTGATTCTTAATATATCAACAATTGCAGAAGACTAATCAAGTTGCAAATTCCTTAGCCAAAGTAGGCATATCTATAATCAATATAGATTGTTCTATATATGAATATTTAAGATACTGTTCTTGATTTTCTAATGCTGCCCTTATTGGGTGATATTAATTTCTTCAAATTTTTTTCCCAAAAAGGATTATGGTGGACTTTGATTAATTAATAATATCCTTGATTTTAAGGAAGTAATTCTCCACTTCAAAGTCCACAAAGGGTCACTCCAGTAATTAACTTACCCTTCCTTATATATACACCAACACGTTTTTATTTAATTTATTTTCGGTAAACGAATATCCAAAATAACCTTAAACCATCCAAATAACAACCAGAACTAGCCATGAAACAACCGTACGTGAGAGAATATTAATTCTTCTGTGATTAATTTGCATGCATGTCTTTTTATTGACCAAAAACATGAAAAAAGAAAAATAACAACCCTAAGAAAATGGCGGGATATGACCAACTATGAGTTTCCCAATGCTCCAGCTCATAAATCAACACCCATGTTCCCCCAAAACCAAATATAGCTTCTCTTCTCATCCTCCATTCTCATTCTCTGATCGCCCTCTTCGCAATTTAGAGTTTCCCAATCTCCTAGGATGATCTTTGCCTTCCCATGGAGATTGGGTAACACCAACTTAGTACTTTCATCACAACCCTTTTAATTCCCTTTGGATATATAGTACATTATCATTATAATACGACACAACAAACACCAACGTAACACACACATTGCTATTTGTTATTGTTGTTCTTATCGTTACCATAAAAAAAACCAAACATTTTTACATATTTTCAAAACAACGTTGTTTTGAGTTATTGAATTATCATTAAACCTAGCTATCATCCATGGGAAGCTGCATATCAACGCAAGCCGTGAGGACACGCAAGAGGTCGAGGAGCCCGAATCACAAGCCCTCCACGCCAAGAGGGCGCGGGCATGAGGTGGCACGAAGGTCGAGCGTGGCGGCGCGTAGGTCGAGCGTGACGGCGCGTCCGCTGAACGTGGTGTCGGGGCCGAGTCCTGGGAATATATTTGACAAGTACCAGTTCGGGAAGGAGCTGGGGCGTGGCGAGTTCGGTGTAACGCACCGTGTCGTCGATGTCGAGAGTGGCGAGGCGTTTGCGTGCAAGAAGATATCGAAGACGAAGCTGAGGACGGAGATTGACGTGCAGGACGTGAGGAGAGAGGTACAGATCATGAGGCACTTGCCTCAGCACCCTAACATTGTTGCATTCAAGGAGGCTTATGAGGACAAAGACGCTGTTTACCTTGTCATGGAGTTGTGTGAAGGTGGTGAATTATTTGATAGGATTGTTGCTAAGGGACATTACACCGAACGTGCTGCTGCTAATGTTGTCAAAACCATACTTGAAGTTTGCAAGGTACGTCATACCCTTTCAATTCTTTTGTTTTTTTTTTTTAATTTTTACTTACAGATACATGAAGATTTTAAATATCTGTCGTTGTCATATTTATTGATGTCACCTGACAAATTACAGACAAATGTGACCTATATGGTCTCAATTGCGGTCATTGAGAGTTTAAAAACCTTGATTTTGCGACTTAAATCACGGTCATGGACCATTTTTTTAAACCTTTTACCTCTTTGTTTTGTTTTTGAATGTTTGTTTGTATTGGAAATAGAAATGAAAATGACCCCGCATGCATGGCTGTGCTTTCTTCTCTTAAGTTTTTGTTTTTGTTTGTTTGTTTGTTGTGTGGCATGGATTGCGTTTGTTAGGAATGTTAAAATGCAACAACATGCACCATACGGGTTATAAACTTAGAAGAAAAAATTAAATGAATTTCTTTATATAAGCCTAATTTAACTTATGTCAAGCTAATTTGTGAAAGTTTTCTATTTTTTTTTTAGAGAAATTATATGAGAAGTTCATTTTACAAACTAACTTGTACATAAACTAACTTTTAAGTTATGGAGAAGTTCATTTTATTTTTTCACTCCTAAAAAACCATCCGAATAAGCTTACCCATACAAGTCCTATATTTTAAAAATGTAACAGAATAAAATACAAGAGTGATTTTATAAGTTATGACTATTACAACAGTTTCTACACATTTACTTCTGTATCTTATCTTCTTATCTGTTGTGTATAATTTTTGTGGTATAAATACGTTACTCTTCAAATAACGAAGCTAAAGGACAGGGGGTACTTAAGTTTTTAGTCAGACATGTATGCATTGCACGGAGAGTGAAGAATATAGTTGAATATGATTATGAGAAGTCCATATATAATTTCTGAAAGTGTCCTGCTGCAGAGTTTGTCCTGTTTTTTCTTTCTCTCTTGGGATGATTGCTTTGGGTTTTTCTCTTCCTATTTGAAGCTAAACTACAACTTATGATCTTTTTCTTTTTTCTTTTTTCCTCTCATTTGTATAAACATTTTTCTTTTTTGCACTTTTTGCAGGTGTGTCATGAGCACGGAGTTATACACAGGGACTTGAAACCTGAAAATTTCTTATTTGCAGATACAAGCGAGAGTGCTCCATTGAAGTCAATTGATTTTGGCCTTTCCACCTTCTATGAGTCCGGTAAGGTTTATATAATTTTATAAATTTACTTTAGTACTACTACTATTATAGCATGGCATATATTTTTCACTGTTTTTAGTGGGTGGTTGGATGAGCGTTAATAAAATTAATTTTATAAAATTGATAGTTAAAATTAATTTTGAAGTAACTTGATTTATGCTTTGATGTTTTTATTATAAAATGAAGGTAAGAATAAAATTTAGTATAAAATTTTGGGTCCAACACAAAAGCTACTCAAAGTTACTTGAACTCAGAATCAATTCTAAATCCAAAATCAATTTTGTACTCATAATCAATTTTCCAATGCCAAACCAAACATACACTTATGGTATAAACTAAATTACCAACTTCACAATGTGGTGATGACAGGAGAAAGATTCAGTGAAATTGTTGGAAGTCCTTATTACATGGCTCCAGAGGTTTTAAGACGTAACTATGGACAAGAAATTGATGTTTGGAGCACAGGAGTTATTCTTTATATTTTACTTTGTGGAGTTCCACCCTTTTGGGCAGGTAATGTTCCATTTTGATTCATGCATGTGAACAAAGCAAGAAATTTTTTTCTTCTAAAGTACCTTTTCAGAAAGTTTAATTGTTTTATGCATGGAGTTCCTTCTGATAATTGGATTATAACTAGTACAGAATCCGAGGAAGGGATTGCACAAGCCATCATCAGGGGCAAAGTAGATTTCACAAGAGATCCGTGGCCTAAAGTTTCTGATGAAGCAAAACATCTAGTTAAGCGCATGCTTGATCCAAATCCATTCACCCGGATAACAGTTCAAGAAGTTCTTGGTATGTGCCACAGATTTCAGGCAAAAGAAACAGTTACTGTTTTTTAATACTGAGGTTAAATATACAAACATGGACATGTTTAGTAAGCTGCATTAAAATCTACTGATTAAGAATTGAAAAAGAAATTGTTACATATGTGGGAGTAATTTGGCATGGCAAAAAGAATTGCTTACTCAAAGTCACTAGTTGTCCAAAAAGTTTGTGTTTAAGATAGTAAATTTAATCACGAGGAATGTATTGATAATTATCTTCTTCTGTGTGAAGATAATTCCTGGATACAAAATAGGGAGCATGGTCGAACTATTTCTCTTGGAGATCAAGTGAGAATGAGGATCAAGCAATTCTCCTTGATGAACAGATTCAAAAGGAAGGTTCTTAGAGTAAGTTCATCCCTCTTGAATTTAAGGTTAGGAATATTTGCTAATTGCTACCTTAAATTCAAAGTAGCCTTACACTCCTAAATGGGTCCTCTCTTCAGGTGGTGGCCGATAACCTGTCAGATGAGCAAATTGATGTGTTTAAGCAAATGTTCAATATGATGGATAAGGACAAGAATGGAAACTTGTCATTTGAAGAGCTCAGAGATGGCCTTTCAATGATTGGACACGCCATTCCTGATCCTGATGTTGAAATGTTAATGGATGCTGTAAGTTCTTTACATGCTAAATTAAACAATAATGATATATGGACACCCCAATAGTATAAACACCTATTTGACACTTCTCATTTCTTTTTATCTGTCTCACACCATATCACGTATCATATCTGTGGTTATCTTTCTTGGTGTCTATTAACATGCAAGTGTATACTAAACATTATTCTAAATTGAAAGGCAAGCATGCAAGCAAATAAGGGATAAGAGAACTCAAATATAAGAAAAGAAGCTTAAGAACTCTTTCAAAGTTGATAATAACCTTAACAAATTCTTTGAACCTTCTCTATATTTCGTATGACAACAGGCAGATATTGATGGAAACGGCACCCTCAATTATGAGGAGTTCATCACAATGAGTGTTCATCTGAGAAAGATAGAGAGTGATGAGCATCTCTCTGAAGCGTTCCGTTACTTTGACAAGAACCAGAGTGGATATGTTGAGTTTGAGGAGTTGAAAGATGCACTATCAGATGATGACTCGGAAGCCAGTGACGACCAAGTGGTCAAAGACATTCTAAACGATGTTGATTTGGATAAGGTAAGAAGTAAAAGTGTATAACTGAAAAGTGTGGATTTACTCAAGTGAGAAAAATCAACTTACGTGAGTACATACTTAGACTTATATAGCCAATCCTATGGTTTTAAATTGTGGTCCGCAACTGCAATTGCGGCCACAACGTTAAGGTATTTTGACACTCCACAATCACATCACGACCGCAGTTGCGGTCGCATCAGCCGCATTTTCCCACAATGTAATGGTCTTCTGGCTCACTGCAACCGCAATTTAAAACCATTCAATCCTAATAACACTAATATCCTATATTTCTAATAAAAAGTGTAAAACTAGTCCTACTTAATACCCTTAAACCTTGGTTTTGTATCTAACTATTTTTGCTTTGTTTCGGTGAAGGATGGTCGAATCAGTTTTGAGGAGTTTAAGGCAATGATGAATACAGGAGGAGATTGGAAAATGGCCTCTCGCCAGTATTCAAGAGCATTGTTGAATGCATTAAGCTTCAAAATGTTCAAAGACACATCTAGCAATTCTGTTAAGTGTAACTAAATGTATTTCATGAGGGGGGGTAGGGGCCAAAGTTCTCAGTTAATGCCTCCTGAAAAAAGGTCAAAAACTCACATGATATGCAACAACTAAGCGGAATTCAGTAATATTTTGAGCTGTGTACAGTTTGGTTAACTCGGGAGTAATTGGAAACCAACCATGGAGAAAGTGAGGAGCTCTTGTCATGTTGTGATCTCTATTAATTTCATTTTTTTATTTCATTAATTATTGTGAAAATTAATCTAATTGAGATCGGAATTTGTCTTGAAAATGGGATGTTCTAAGAAATGAAATGCAGAATTAGTGACATTTTGGCTAGAAGGTAGTGTCAAGTTTTTTCCTCAATTTGTTATACATAGGTAGGCTTTGCCCATTACGTATAAAAATGCAAATTTGATAGACATAAGTTTATGGGAAGCTGCAACAAATAGGTGATTTTTAAGGATAATGGAACATCTTTTGCTTTTTAAGTAGGGATTCTCTACTGCTAAAATGTACAGTAATTAGTGCAGCTAATGATTTATTTACCACACAAAATTATATAAGATGTATTTCACCGCATCGAATTGGGCTTCCTTGTGGTAGATTAATGTTTATTGTGTTTTGTGTAGAGTTGTAGAGAAGCCCAATTCAGTATGGTGAGATCCATGTTATGTAATGTATGCAGTTAATAGATCATTTACTATACTAATATTTCACGTTATAGCAGGGAATCCAAACACATTTCGGTGGTGTTGACAACTTACAAGAGTGTTTTTTGCATTATTGTTTAAGTCTTTCAGAGTAACCAATTGTCCGTTTACCCTTTCCAAGACACCAAAGAAGAACAACATAACTAGATTCAATTGAACTGTTTCCCAAACATGCCTGAATTCCGTCTTTTCATTTTCAACTTTCCTAGGACAATAATAGGAAAAAAGAGTATACAACTTACCTTAAACTTTCAAAAAAAAAAAACTTACCTTAAATTTTGTATCTTTTGCAAATATGTAGCCACTTTAAACTTTCATTTCATCTCAATTAAATTTTAACTTTTTTTAATAACAGATCCTTCATACAGTATTAACTAGCATGTTGGACTTGGTTACAAGTGTTGAAATGTTAAACTGTGTTGGCTGGTTCGGAGGTCTAGGGTGTGTTTATTTTACTGTTTCAATCCATTGGCGTGCGCTCCGATGCATTATTTTCTGAGAAGCAACACATTGTTACATCTCCTTGAATGTACGGAAAAACAAACACACCTAGTGATCTTAATAAGTTTTCTATACCGTCTTCTTAAAGCGTCATTTTATTTTTGGACAAAACATATGTGGAATTAAATTAGAATGTGGTCTTGGATCGCAAGGGTAGAGGACACCTGCAAGTATTCTGACGTTCAAATAGGTAACAATTCCAGTAGAATTTTGACACGAGTGAGAAAAAAACATACTTGAGGAAGGTGCATGCATTGGTGATGTTTGGTGAATCTATCAGTGGTCTTTTTTTTTTTTTTTGTTCTTCATTGGATATCTATATTATTATGCTTGCTGGAAAAAAGTATTCTCCCTTTTCCTTTCTTTGTTTTTGTTGTCTATTTCCCCTCTTCAGAACCACATAAAGCAGTGCGACTGCCTCACTAGCGACTAACCGGAAGACGCTTCACGGTCGAATATGATCCTGAAATAGCAATGTTTGGCTTTGGTCGGTTTTAACATTTCAGACCCGAATCATACCGATACACAGCCCTAAGTTAAACAATTCCATAAATAATTATTGGTACAATTAATGCTCGGTACGATTTTCTTAATTACATTAATCATCTCGGAAATTGTTTTACCTCCATTTTTAGTTGAAGTTAGACAACCCCCCTACATTTAACCATTAAACCAGGTTCAAAGTAACAAATCCTATTCATGTTTTTTGTTATAACGAACGATTCAGTTTTTTTACTCGACCATTTCATACGCGTCCTGTACAAAAGGAAAAATAAGCAGCAGTAGCACCACATCACGAATCTAATAAGACCCCGCAAAATTATCACGCTAACCACAAAAATTCACATAGGTGCCATAAATTTCAAGTGATACAGTGTAGTAATATTTATTGCAGTCCCTTGTCATTTTTTAGAATGTAATCAAATCCTGAGCTTATTATACACGACTAACCCTCTTGGAAGCTGCCAAGAGACCAACTGAAAGAGTTGTCACAAACAAGCACATTTGTGTTCATCTCCATTCTCCAACATCTGTTGTGTTATGATATTGAGTTACAAATGCCTGTAGCAGAAAACCTCATACATAAAGAGATAGAACACTATATACATCAAATTGGGTTTTGTATTGAATAGGAGCGCATGGAGAGCAACCTTTCTTCCATGCCTTACTCCTTTCATCCTGCTGTATTTAGCATCACAAAATTGGAGACTGCATAGTGCATAAATATATATAAACATACAGGAATGTCTCCATCTCAGCTTTTGGTGCAGAGGCCTTGGGCAGGAGACAAGTGCTTCAAATGGAGAACCAAGTTTTCATCGACGTTGTTGATAGCACATCTGGCATGTGGAGGCAGATTTGACATTTGCATAGGTACAATGCTCACAATACCAATGACTATCATCATTCAATTTGCTGGACAAGCTAGTTCGAAAAGTTCCCTTTCCTCTTCCAGCTCTACCCTTACTGCTACCAGCAGCATTTTTTGAGCTCGTTGCTTTGCTGAAGGCAGCTCCATTACTTCCCACATCAGATAGACCATTCTCTAATGCCCTTACTAAATTCTCAAAGTAGTTTCTAGTCACACTGCCAAAACATATGTACCAGAAAATGAATCTAAAGCATAACTCCAATCCAAAAAAAAAAAATCATGATTAAATCAACAAAAACCAGAGTTCAAGGCAAATGCTTAAAAAAGAGTAATATATACCTAGTCAATCCAGCTAGCTTTGTACGAAAGTCATTGAATTCTCTAGATGGATCATCAGCACTTAGGAACGGCTGTAGTTCCTTTTCCGCACATTGATGAAGTCTCTCCAGACCAGATTCTGCTTCACCTGAAAATAAATTATAGTTGAGTATTATTTACAGAGGAATCACCAAAAAAATTTATAATTATATTCAAGTTGAAAAATAAACCTTGTAAGTACTCAAAGAACTGTTTTTTTGCATGCTCATGCTCCGGCAAATAAAACCCATATGCATATGTCCATTTCAGCACTCTTCTACACTCAATTATCTGAAAACATGAAAGACTTGTTAGGAAGCCATCTATTTCACCCTGAAATGAATTTTATGCAATTGTGGCTGCTGTCATTGAAATTCCCTACAGCTATATAATAGCAAAGAAAAACGCAATAAGATTGCTGGCACTAAAGAAATTTCTCACAAAATCGCCAGCTTTAGGAGAAAGACAGAAAAAATTACATTCGCACCCTTATGTTTGAAAACATTACACTGACACCCCTCATATGTTACACTAACACCACTTACAAGGGAGGTGACTGTAATGGTTAAAAAAGCAGGGGGTGTCTGTGTAATTACACAAAAACCATGGGTGGTTAGTGTAATTTACTCTAAATGAAATGTTAAATGAATAGCAACAGCATTGAAACTGCCCCCCAGGGGGAGAAGAACTGCTCTACTCTTATTATAATAAAAAATATATGTTAAAGCTTCATAATTCATTACAAAGCAAACTGAACAAAGCATTAACAAAACAATAATTTACTTGTAGCCAGGCTTCAGTTATGAACTTAAGCTGAGACTCAGGCTGACACTGTATGTCACTAAGCTTCTCAATCTGCACCCAAAAAATAAAAAGAGAAAGTGAGGATTAGTGAGCAAATAAGGAGAATAAACAAAACATTGAGCAAGAATAAAAAAATACAAAGAAAATATTTTTTTGACTTATGACATGGAAAAATAAACTATACTATGTTAGAAAGTGCATCTTCATGAAAACACAGAAACATGTTTGAAAAATAGATACTACAAGTGCAAACAATGCTTTTTCAGTTGCCAAAAGTTATATACAAGCTAGAAAAATATTAAGAAAATAGAAGAGATGGCTGAACATGACAAATGTTCATGTAACTTACATGAACAGTTTGCATCTGCTGTAGATCTGCAAGAGCTTTTTGCCTTGACTGTAGAAAAGAAAAAGGATATTGCACTGCTATATCAATATATAGTAAAACCATAAAAGATATTCTCTGGTTTAAATGCATGTACCCAGATGAAATAATGTTATAGAACACAACTTAAAGTAGAGAATCACTAATAAATCAATATCCATTAAAATATAAAGCATAAACCACTAAAATTAGCCAGTTAGCAGTCTTCCACATGGAAAAAATAATAAAAATATGAAGCATATTAAAACATTCCTCATTAGTTCAGGCACAACACTGTCAAGGACCAACTTTTCTCATAGTTTTTGCCAAGTAAAATTGTAAAAACGGGAGCTACTTTTTCATATTAGTATAGATAATGCAAAAACCCATCTATGATCTATCTAATGCTGAAAATTAACTTTTTATTAGGAGAAAGAGAACAGTAAAGATCGTACTTTAGATCATTTGATCAGAAACTCTAATAGACCAATAAACCTAAAAGATGAATGTACACCAATGGATTTTTTTTCCAAATTAAATCGCCATCAAACATGAACATAACATGAAGATTATGACCAACAAGTATAACATGAAGATTATGACCAACAAGTATCATGTACTGAAAAAATATACTTAGAAATAGTTATTTAGCTCTCAAGATGGTAGAAATACAAGCATAAATTCAGAAATTGCAGAAGACAAATTCCTAAAACAAGACTACAGAATCAACTGGTGCATACAGATTGATTGCTGGCCCACCGCTCATAATAATGTGTGTATCTCTCCAGCGAATTCTTTGCCATTTCCCTTCTTCTTTCAGTATCATCATACTACAAGCAACAAAATTTAGCTCATAAGCTAATACCATTATCCAAGTAGATGTGGACAGAACAGTGAGCTAACTACAGCCAGAAACCTGACTGGGAGAAGCTGAGTATTTGTATGTCCCTTACCACTCCTTCTTGTTTAGCTGCTTCATAACGATTGCAAGCATAAAAACCACCAGTCCTTTCACCATGGTCTGACCATGCACCAACACATAGCCTATGTAGATAAAATATTTTAAATTCATATAAGCTAAGACTATTTGAAAACAAGGTACCCCCACCCCCCCCCCCCCCCCCCCAAAAAAAAAAAAGGAATTTATATTTCCTCCCTAGTAAAGAAAAACACCACTGCCACTGTTTTCCTATTGCAACCGTCTACAAGAATGATAATGAAATAAAAAAGAAGAAAAAAAATATTGGCTTTGATTTGGCAATGATCCTAAAATTAATTCAATCAACAGTAAGCTCAGGCTGTCAAGTCTCAGGTACCCAAAAGGCTCCAGATTATTATCCTAAATTTCCTAGAGATGAAAAGACAAAGCATGCGTCATGATTTTGTTAAAAATTATGAAGGAGTGAAAAAGAAAAGAAAATACATACCAGCAAAATTCAAATTTACAGGGCGGAGTGCATGTCATGTGCATGCACCCTTGATTTTTTTCAATTGGTCGCTTACACTTGGGACATGGCTTTGAGTTAGCAAGTATCCTGAAAGTCATCATATTAACAGTAAGATGAGGCTCTGAAGTCAACCATATTTACTTTTAACCATTAGTGCCAAAAGTAAAAAAACAATATAACTTTTACTGTTAACTTATGAGACAAAGTTAACCATATTTATAGTTACACGCATGGTTAACCACATGTGATGGGTGAAGAATCCCGGGGGTACATTAATCATTACTCATACAATCCCTATTCCAATAGTCCACACATTATGAATTGTTCCGGATAATTTGCAAAGAAATTCAAAGATTAAGTAAAACACATTCTGTGTGTACTATTTCTCTCATTTCTTCAATCAAAGGGGACACACACCCTTTAGAGAACATTTAACCAGACTTAAGCATTAAATTTGGGAGAATTTTTCAATTTTCACCCCTCAAATACTCTTCATTAAAAGTGTCCATTTTAGACATTAGTGTGAGCAATACTCATTCAGAAATCTCTACCAATTCATGTTTTCAGACTCAGCACTGTTCTTCAAAATCCACTTTGCCACAGTGCCACAGTCCACTGGGCGATGAGCCTCCTCAGTGCACTGTAGATTCAAATACACATCAGTTGGCAAAACAAACAAGACTCTAAAATGCAAAACCGTAACAATCTAAAAAATCCATACACAACTTACATTCCAACAAAAGCCATATGAACAGAAGCAAGAGACATCATAATTTCCAGCACTACCAGCATCAAAAGTAACTGCATATTCACAACCTGGAGCAGGACACCACTTGGACTGAACAAAATAAAGTAAAAAAATAAATTATTATGACAGTCAGACAATGATACATAAATATTAATAATGATCAAGAAAAAATATATCTGGTTATTATCATGAGATATAGACATATGGTGAACCATTAATCACATAATTATAAATTTAGGGTTTCGTTTCTTTAAGATTTTAAAAAAACTGATTTTAAGAATTTATAATAAAAAGTTATTCTTTTCAGAGATTTTATGAAAAACAACAGTTTTTTTTTTTTTAAATTTGGTCACAACTATTAATGCACTCTCTATTTTAACAGCTAGTTATAATTACAACTTTTTTGAGAAGCTACTTTAAATAACTTCTAAAAATAATCAGAAATTTGATATATTTTTTTCAGATTCGGATTTTTTTCAAAAGCTTAAACAAACTAGCTAAAGAATTTAAAATGTTTTTTTCAAAATAAAAAACGATTTTTCGCTTATAAAAATACCAAAATAAACAGCCTCTTAAATCCCTGTTTGGTTGGGAAGGATTGATAAATATGTCAAACACTTAATTCAACAAGCACAGAATTATGATTATGTAATGAAAATGAAACATGGGAAACATATAGTCAAATGGATTTAGTTGGCAGTATGAAGAAAAGTAAATATCCTTCACTACATTATCAACATCATAATTCCATATCTAGGACACACCTTCTTATTGTCTTCAATATAAGATCTAAGAAGGTAACGTGCATATTTCTGCTTATCTTCATCAGACACTAAAAGATTAATCATATCTTGACCAATAGCAGCACCACAAGTGGGATCAGGACATCTCAGCATCAAACATCCCGGACCATCATTAATGGATGTGCTGATATAGCCTAGCATGTCAAAAGGACAGGAGAACATGATACGACAGCAAAAGGGAAAAAAAGAAGGAAAGGACATTAAACAATGCATGCAGCAAGTCACCTAAGCTGTCACACCCCCCCCCCCCCCAACCCCCCTTCCTCTTCTGCAAACAAAAAAAAATACAGGAAAATTGCAACTGAAACCAATATGCATTTTTATCACCAGATGCCAGATTATATCTGTATCTGAGATCATAAAAGGTCAGAGTAATAACACAAAAGACATACCTTCCCAGCATGAGATACAATAGGGATGCCCACAGGAAGCCATTTCAATCCTAGCACGAGGATAATTTTCAAAACAGATACCGCAAGTAAGCTGGCCACATGAAAAAGAAGAAAAATGATTAAATACAAATAGAGCCCAAGCAAGAGGAGAAAATAAACCTGTGAAGCTCAGGCTCTACCACAGCCACTAGACATGACACACCCCAACATGGCTAATGTCCAAAATATAGGACACTGGAACAACACAAACGTGAAAGACATAAAAACTCAAACGAAATATGAGCAAGAGGAACTAATAGAAGATCTAAATTGATAATGAACATTTGTATATTCTTGTATAATTACCTTTTCCCTATGATAATGAGCCTCAAAGACAAATATTTAGAGACATCATTTATTCATTATACAACGTAAACACTTGGTTTCTTTACCAAAAAACCCAAAACAAGATGAAATCTCTTTTCAAAAGAGGTAAATTTGCCTTCTCAAAAACCTACTTGTTAGGTTTTACATTTTTTATGATAGTGAGCCCCACCAAGGAAAAACTATGTCATTATTTTTTAATATTTTCTATTATATTTTAAGCTGAATTTTCTAAAAGTTTAAAAGGAACATTCTTATTAATAAAATTAGTGTGTCCATCCATACAAAGGTGTTGGCTCAAGTGTGTGAATCAACGAAAATTAACTTTTAACTGGATGCCTAATGAAAGTGTCAGACAGTTGTAACTTGTCAGTATTGGCCTTATGTCGAATACTGTGACTCTTCAAACAGAAGAAGTGTATGTGCTTCATAGTATTAAAACCCCACAATCCATATCTCACCTCTCTAGCATTAGGATGCTGGACAATTGGCTTCTCCAACAAGCCAACTGCTTTTCGAACTCGTTCTTCATCAGCAAACCATGTATCATGCACTCTACTGACGCTCCTGCAACACCAACTCCTCTCATGAGCTTACAATGCAGTGAAAATCTTACATCTTACATATCATACAAATGCAGCACAAGAAATGAACGTTTGGAAACACTGAATAAGGTAAGATCAGCATCACACAGATACAAAAAAAAAGGGACAAAATGTATGCAAGAAGGTTTAAAAAATTGAATTTACCAATTGTGGTGACGGAGTAGTAAGCTTGCAGAAACCCTTGATATGGAAAGAACCGTTGCTACTCTAGCGACGTCATCTTCCTGTCTTAGTCGGATATCGGATTCCTTCAATATGGTAAAATTTTGCTGAAATCGAAACAGGCATAAGAAAATTAGTGAAAAACTGATGTATGATCGCAGAAACCAAAAAATGGAGCACCCGGCAACAACACGGTTTTTTGAACTGAAAAACTGTAGAACGCACATTCAATCCAATCCATGCAAAACCAAGGGGGGGAAATCCGAATTTTCATGAATATGACTAAAATGAACCTTGGGAATAATGAAATATTTAACCATTGAAATTTGAAACCAACCTCCTCTTCTCTCAATATATATAAAGAAATGATTGGTGCTAAGAAGATAAGTTGAGCATACATTTTTGTCACACCATAACTAAACAAGTAATACACTGAATTAGTGTCCCTAAAAACTCAACTGGCACTCGTAATTTCCCTAATTAGTCATGGAATTAGGAGCAACAATCAATTGACACCTTAATTCCTGAAAATCACAACAATTTCAGAAACTTGGCATTATCCAATCTCAAAGACTAAATAAATTGATTTGATTGGCTTGAAATTTCTCTACTTTGGTGCATGCCGCCTCGTAAGTAAATCGAGAGAGAGAGAGAGAGAGAGAAGGACCTCAGGGCGGCGAGACTCGATCCTCTCGGCGTCGTCGAAGTAATCGTCGGCGTCGTCGTCGCTGTAGTAGTCCAAAGGAGCGTCCTCGGTCTCGCCACTGTAGAAATCGTCGTCGAGGGACTCGATGTCGTTGGCGTCGTGCATATCATCCTCTGACTCCATCGAGGAAACCTAACCACAAGGGAAATTCAGGAACCAGCGACCGATGCACGGTGGGTGGGTGGAGTGCAATAAAAAAAGGGACAAAATCTAGGGCAGAAGAATTGGGGATTGGAAATTGGGGAAGAAAAGAATGCGTGTTGTCTTTGCTTTGATTTGATTTCCTTTTATTAATGTGTTTTGGGGAATTGAAAGAAAAATTATGAAAATATATGGATATTGATGGATGATATGGAAGGGGGGATTATTATTAGTAAGCAAAGAGGAGAATGGAGAATGGAGAATGGAGAGAGAAAAAATAATAGAAAAGTTCCAAGAGAACTACCAAACCAAATCTGAGCTGAGAGAGAAGTCAGCGACGAAACAAGAGACTATAGACTAGCCTTTTTAGCCATCAAAAATGTAATTACTAGGAACATTATTTAAGATTAAAAATACGTTTTTTTTTTCTTGGTACACATGAAAATGGTCAGAATTTATAACTGTAAAATTTCCAGTATTTTTTTTTTCAATTATTAATTTTCTTTTATATCTTAATTTTATGATTTAAATACATTTTTTTTTCTTGCAATCTAATATATTTTTGCTTTTATCCCTTGAAAAAAAAATGACTTAATCATTACAAATTATGGTTGTTTTTTTGTCCTTTAAGGAATTTAAATAATTTTTTATTATATTTCAAAGCACTATCTAAATTAATTTAAAGGAGAAAAAAAAACACAATTTAAAGGAGTAAAACAAAAAAAAAATTACAATAATAAAAAATAAAAAATATTAAATTATAAAAACTAAAAATGTATTTAAGTCTTATTTTTCATTATTTGGCCCCCTTTAATAAAATGAAATTAAATAACAATATCAAATTTACGTTAAATGACAAAATTGCCCCTTTTTTGTGCAAAACTAAAACCATCCATCTTTGTTAACCTAAAACTTGTGCAAGTGTTCTACACTCAGTGCCGACTCCATTCATCTCTAGCTTCTTCGACTGTTGCTCCTCGTCAGCACCATGACCTCCCTTCCTTTGATTTTCACAGCATATAGTTGTTTCTGTCCAACTTTATAAAACATAAGGAGGAAAGATTGTTCTTCTGATTTGTAGCAAAATCTATGGTTGTTGGATTGAGTTCATTGCTCTACAAGCTCTTGATACCTTCAACTCCTTTAGTGACAATCTAAAGGCCAAACAACATATGTTAAATTCTTAACTAATGCCAAACAATGGAAAGATGTTAGTTTACATGCATGATTTGTTATAACATTTTGATTGACAAATGTGTTGGTTGTTGGAAGGTGTGATTGTCCTCTCTAAACTAACCCACACTTTGGAAGTTCATCTTTCTCAGACAAACTTTAGTCTAATGGTTTGATCACTCTTTCTAATTCTTTGCCCACCAAAGTTTGAGAAATCTTTGCATATCAAATCAAATAAAAAGAAAGGTGAATCTTTTCGCAATCATAGTTTATTTAGATCGTGTGTCTGTGAGTAAAGTAGTTGACTAGTGTTTATATATAAGTGTGTATTTCAATTAAAGTTTATAAAATTAATTTTGAAGGAAACATGTGTTTGGTTATGTGTTTGTTACGCATGTCTCTCGTGAATTTCTCGTCCAAATAATGAGCGTATTTTTATTTGCTTCGGAATGGACGCGCGTCCTTTGGTCTGAAACAGGAAACTAAGTACGCGGGAAATTAATTTTATGCGATTGTTTTGATTGAACTTGTGAACTAAAATATTTTATGTTCAGATCTTTTATATTCTAAAAACAAATAGTAAATCCCAATGTGCTTAGATCTATGTGTCTAGAGCCCAAAAACGTGAATAAAAAACGATAAAATCATAATCGATATTAGCATTCTTTTTATGTTTGAAAATATAATAAGAATAAAATAATCACGTTTGAAATATAAAAGCAGTAACTATAAATTTTTTAAGAATACATTCAAAATGTGAAACTTAACACGTTAACAGAGTGACATTTATCTTAACATGGGAACCAAATGTGCATCTTAGCTGACAAATAGGTTATTAATATAATTTTTTTTATCTAACTAAAAAGTTTCACGAAGTTATTTTAAATTCAATCTAATTTTGGACTTAAAATTAATTTTTAGTGAATGTTTAATTCTACGTCAATACATAACCAAATTCACACCCAACTCACTTGCAATGGTTCATTTATGCAAAAGTTTTACATTTGTTATTTTTAGTTTTCACACAAATGAGGTAAGTCTTTCAATGCGAAATCAAACAAACTATATTTAAGTGAGACTAAACATATAAATATTGACTTTAAAAAGCACATTAATTAGTATTTCTTTCATTCAAAAATTACTAATGTTCTAACATAAAAAAAATCACATTAACAAATGTTTTCTATTTTTAATAAGATATGAGAACTTATATTCTAAATTAATTTGTCCCGAATAAACTATATCAATCTAATGCTTTTTTTAGTTATTGTGTCAATCAATTTTTCAACCATCATCATTAATTCAATAGTTACAAATAATACATTTAAGGATAAGAAACTAAGAATATTTTAGTAAAATCATTCCAATAAATAATATATTTATTATTCTTAGTATATACATATATAAACCTTAATCATTGATATTTTGAAGTATTAACGAAGGGAGTATTTTTAATGTAACTTTAAGATCTAATCTGAATTCAAAAAGCTGTATACTTTAAAGTAAGTCTCAAAGTCATTTGAAAAATTTATCTAATAAATGATAGAAATGTTATCCATAATTCAACCAAAAAAAAAAAAATGTTCTCATTTGCGGAAAAAAGTTTTTCCCTTTATATTAGCGTGTCTTGCTTTCCCAGCCTGGAACGGAGTAACTGTCATTATCATCCTTGTGTCAATATTAGTTTTCATCCACAAATTAGTCATATATTAAACAGTTCTCACTATTATTTTATATATGCCTGATTTTATTGACTTTACACACACACACACACACACACATATATATATATATATATATATATATATATATATATATATATATATATATATATATATATATATATATATATATATATATATATAAAGAAATTACAAAGATACATATGTTGCATAATTGTAAAATATTTTTTGAGAAGTTAAATTTGTAT